>NC_085858.1:22608222-22620722 GCF_034702125.1 Engraulis encrasicolus
TTGCATAATATTCGCTGAAGTCCAACTGCAAACTGTCACACAAGTCGCTCACAACGCTAGTCACCCGAATCGCTTTCATCTCTTCTGTTGCCAGCGACTCAATACAAAGTCAATCGTCAATACGTCCGTCGCAGAAATCAGTCAAGTTGCGCCTGGTCTATTCGTGCCATCAGGCTCATTGGCATGACGGTCAGAACACAACCACAACTCCAGGGCCGGATTAATGCAAAGGCTAGATATGTCTGCAGCCGGGGGGGGCCCACAGCATCTTGTAGCCTAGGGGCCCCAGGCCATCTTAATCTGGCCCTGGCCACTCCATCACAGGGGGTGAGATAACAGGAAGTGCACTCGGCTGGACCTCAGATGGAGATTTCATTTGCAGTGAGCAGATCATGAGCAGATCCTCAGAAGCTTCCAGAAGCACAAAGAGGAGCCTGTGCACGTGTGTGTGTGTGTGTGTGTGTGTGTGTGTGTGTGTGTGTGTGTGTGTGTGTGTGTGTGTGTGTGTGTGTGTGTGTGTGTGTGTGAGAGAGAGAGAGAGAGAGACTGTAGAGGCAAAAGACCAGACCAGACCGCAGGATGCCGGCCGGCCGCTGGACACCCCTCTCTCCACCCACGTCACATTTGATACTCAGTCCAAAAAAAAGAGAGAAGCTATGTAGCTGTTTTCGATCCTCTGTTCTTCTTGTACCTCTCTATAACCTTTTATCTGTGTCCTCTCTTTCTCTTTCTCTTTCATTCCATCACTCTTTTGCCGTCTTAACCTCCCCCACCCACGCCAAATTCGATCCTCAGTAAAAAGCTATCCATCCAGTCTTCCCCCCTCTTCCTGTGTCTTTTTTCACTCTATCTCTTTCTCTGTCTTGCATCTCTCTTTCACTTTTGGACTTCCAGAGATACTTGGAGAATGTTGGAATTCATGCAGCAGGCCCTCCACAACACCCACACACCTATCCCCCTTTCTCTTCTTCTACTCTCTTTTCTTCTCTGCTCTGTCTCTTTCTGTCTTTTCTTTCTCTCTTTACCTGTTTCCAGATGTGGTGTCTGCTCGCTTGGAGCCAATATAAACAGGTCTTGTCAGAGAGGCAAGAGGTCTGTTTGTGTCTCCCCCTCACATCCACCCATCTCTCTCTCTCTCTCTCTCTCTCTCTCTCTCTCTCTCTCTCTCTCTCTCTCTCTCTCTCTCTCTCTCTATCAGACGGTCAGGAATGAGACCCTGCGCTCATTTCCGGAGTGACTCACGCACGGGAGAGGCGAGGGGTGAAGTGAGGAGTGTCCATGTGTCTGCCTGTGTGCCTGCCTGTGTGTCCATGTCTGTGTCCTTCGTGGAGGCCTCTTTCCGTGAGGTTCAAGAGGGAGAGGGGGACCTTGTTAGCGTGCTGGCCTTGAGATCTTCAAAGGCCCAGAACAGACTGTGTGTGCATTTGTGTGTGCATGCGTGTGTATGTGCGTGAGAGAGAGAGAGAGAGAGAGAGAGAGAGAGAGAAGACATAGGGAGAGAGAGCGAGAGAGAGTGTATGTCTGTGTGTGTGTGTGTGTGTGTGTGTGTGTGTGTGTGTGTGTGTGTGTGTGTGTGTATGTCTGTGTGTTTGTGTATGTGTGTGTGTGTGTGTGTGTGTGTGTGTGTGTGTGTGTGTGTGTGTGTGTGTGTGTGTGTGTGTGTGTGTGTGTGTGTGTGTGTGTGTGTGTGTGTGTGTGTGCACGCGCGTGTGTCTCAGGCAGATTTTGTTGTGTCTCGTTCTTGTTCTCAGGTCCTCTGGGTCCTCGTTGCCTTGTCAACAGTGTGTCACTACTTGGCCCACTGGGTCAGTACTGTTCTGTGTTTTTACGTTCGCTTCATCCCTTTGTCCTCGTAAGCTCACCATAACCCTGTTTTCTGCAAAATATGATATATTATATGACCACTCAAAACAGGATGAAATTCAATCCTCCTGACAGCTATGTCACAACAACAACAACAACAGTCTGAAATTTGTTTTTCTCCGGATGCATTAAAGAAAAAAAGACTTTTGTGCCACTTAAACATCACAATGTCATTACCTCCTAATGACACATCTGAAGCCACTGGTTCCTTCTAAGCTGCAGCCTTCTCTTTGAAGACGGAAGGTCAGGGAGGACTGCACGATAAGTTAACAGGGCCACTGACAGCTTTGGCCGGGCCTGGGGTAAAGTCATCTGAAAGGCCCCACCCTCACTCAATACATGCGATGCAATGGATACCCAACTCTGGGCCCCCTTTCAACCAGGAGAGAAGACCATAGAGCGCTCGCTATTCTTTCCTTTAGCCATTCCAGGCCCCCACTCTTCCTGGGCCTGGCACAACTGGTCCCTTTGTCCGCTGTCTTTTGACTTCCCTGATAAGAAAGTGGAAGTGGAGCCAGTAATGTGCTAATCAATGAGATAAAGAACAACGCGGCCCTTTGCCAAAAAGCCAGCTAATCTAATTTGTCCCAAAGAGCATGACAGTCAATGGGTCAGAAATAGAACAATTAGCCTGTTTTCTCTCTCCCTTTTTCATCGCTAATAGCACGAGGAAGGAAGCTTTGGATTTGGGCCCCAGACACGGAGGAGCTGAAATGGCTTTTGCCATGAATGCCCTCTTTGTGTCTGTGTGTGTGTGTGTGTGTGTGCCCCAAACGCAAGCAGGTTTTTTAACGACGGTGAAAGGAGGGGTATTAAGTGTTATGCTTCTGGAGTTTGCAAGTACTCTTGGTGTGTTTGGAAAAGCTTTTTCCCCCCTCTCTTTGCCCACTCACCACTGCAGCCAGGAAGGTGTATGTGCAGTGGGCGTGCTCTCACTCACATCAAAGAGCAGAGGTCAACAATCACAGTCTGAAATCTCCATTAGTCTGCTGAAGTTTCCATCTGGGGACATTTGGAGTGGTTCGTTCATGTTCAAAATATTAGTTCCAAACAAAAGGTGCCGTATGTATTACGGTTCTGTGGGCCTTGTCAAGGCGAGATGTCTTCTCCAGACTACTAATGGTATACACAGCTCCTCTCTCCCTCAGGAGACTGATCAGGATGTGTGTTTTTGATAGTAAAGCTACTACTTTTTTCATTCTGTTGAGAAGGTGGACATTCAAGGTACATTTATTTGAAATTGTTTATTGACTTTTACAGAGACCCAGCTTAGTGGATAAAAAGAGATTTGCGCACTCGTCATATGGTGCACATCATCGCACTGTATGGCTTCTGCAGTAGAGCTCTATAAACTTAAGAAAGATGTCTACCCAGGAAAAGGACTTCATCTTTTACACACGGACTTGAACTTCGACTTTGCATACTTTGGTCACCTCTGTGTGTGTGTGTGTGTGTGTGTGTGAGCTTACGGATAAGTGCTAAACCAGCAATAGCTTTCATTGCGGGTGTGAAACGGTCCTAAGGCCTACGGTAAAATCGGATTTTCTGCTTAACAACAGTTCCGATTTTGGGATTAGCGAAAAGAGAATGTACAGCCGTGATGGCGTAATAACTTATGAAACTCTCCCGTCGTGAGGTGAGTTGAGGCTCTCTTATTTCCCTTCAGGCGTGGATGTGGGGGTGGTGGACAGCAGTCAATTTCCGGATAGCAGCTGCCGCCGCAGCAGCCACTGCCTGCCTACCTGTTAAACAAGTACATCAAAACAGAAGTGCCTTCCGGGCTTATCTACTGTGACACCTGGAGGAGATACAGACAACACAGCAGACTGCAAACTTGAAGGTTGTGTGGGTGATTCATTTTAGCACAACTTTGTGATGCGTCTCAAAATCGTACGTACATACAGATAACTGCAGATTTGTTGCACCGGCTTCTCCCATGGCAAACAACAGTAGCCAGAGCATCTGTAATGGCTATAGATTTGTAAAGGTCAAGTTCCACGCTCTATTCCTTTGTGCCCCAGTGAAACTGCTTGTTGGCCAAGTTTCCCATGCACATACCTTCCTTGTTTGTGATTGCTACTGCATGCATACCCAGCTGAGAAGGAAGGGAGAGGTTTAGGCCTTCAAGAACTCACTCTTGCTGGATCTTCCGTCATCTGCCTTTCCTATTCTCTCAGTTCCATGTTCAAAGAGCCCATTTTATATCTGTACTGCACGTGCGAGGGCTTAGAGAGAGAAACTGCTGAAAGACCTATCAGAAAGTGATAATGCACAATGTCTGTGAGAGACCAGAAGCTGTAAACTATTCTCGCTCGTCTTTTTTGTTCTCTTACACTTACACTTTACACTCTTACGCAGCTATAGCCACATGTCCTCAACACCTCCTAAAAGCAATTTAAAAGCCCAGACTGAAACTGCACTGTGTTTCACAGCACAGTTCTACTGTAACATTCACAGGGAAGGCGAGGCGAGATTGAAAAAGCGGGGCCTGCATTTCCCTTCCAGCTAGGAAAATAATGAGGCAGCCTTTTCGCCGGCTCATGCAATAGGATTCATTGCACGTGTTTGTGTGCACAGCCATTTCTCTCATTCGGAGCGGGCTGAATTGAATATTGGAAGCTCAAGCTCAAAGTGCTAAAGGGCAGCTGCTGAGCGGAGATGTTGGAGGTGATGGCAGTAGACAGGGGTGGCGCTATGGGCAGTGGGTCATTTGCCCCTGGGCCCAGGGAGTGGAGGTGCAAAAAGCACACCAGAAAAGGAGCTGCTGGCAACCAGTAAAAGACTTGAAGGAAGAGAGAAGTGCCGTACACTCCCGAGTTGCAGAAATGATCTTTTAATGTGACCGCGTTTTGGCCTGCCAGTCTTCCTCAGGTCACGTGACCCTCTTGTGACCATGGCAGGCCGTATGGGGGGCCCTATCAGTGTTTTACCCTTGGGCCCTGTGTGCACTTGTTCCGCCACTGGCAGTGGAGCAGAGGCAGACTGAGACTGAGAGGGGCTGGTAGAACCTGCCTGGTTGGTTTTCTCGTTTGGAATGCACGTTATTTCCATACTCGCTCGACCGTGGGCTGGTTGGCTGTCTGGTTGCCTGGCTGGCTGGGCTGAGAGATATCGTGAATGTGACAAAAAAGAGAGAAACCAATTGCAGGTCAAAGCAGCACAGCAGAGCTACTAGCTACTAGTGGCTGGGTATAGCTCCCACACACGCACAATCACAATCACACACAGCCAGACACCTCCGTGGAAGGTGGACAGGTCAGGGGACCACACACACAGATGTGGCCAGAAAATGTCGTTGACATGTCTGCCATGCGAGCCGGAGAGAGAAGGCCTTGGGGATGGACCCCAGGAGGTATGTAGCAGGATGTAGCAGAGAGCTGTCCGTTTGTGTGTGCGTGTGTGTGTGTGTGTGTGTGTACATGTGCGTGTGTGTGTCTGTGTGTGTGGGTGTCTGGGTCTATGACTGTGTGTGTGTGTATGTGTGTGTGTGTGTGTGTGTGTGTGTGTGTGTGTGTGTGTGTGTGTGTGTGTGCGCGCCCGCCCGCCTGTATGTTTGTGTATGTGTATGGGGGGTCATATATGTGTGTTTGGGTGAGTGTCTGCGACTGTGTGTGTGTGTGTTTATGCACAGCAAGCCCCTTTTATGAGTAGTGCAGTTAAAGCGGATGGTGTGACTCAGGCGGCCTGTATAGTGTGAAAGGTGGCTAAGGTCAGTGGCATCGCCGGAGGTAGAGAACCAGACTCAGAGTTGTGTGTGTGTGTGTCTAAGTCTATGACCGTGTGTGTGTGTGTGTGTGTGTGTGTGTGTGTGTGTGTGTGTGTGTGTGTGTGTGTGTGTGTGTGTGTGTGTGTGTGTTTCGCATGCTTGCCAGTGTTGCCATGCAGGACAAGGAGCTATTCCAGCTGCTGCAAATCCGGTGTTTTGTCCATATGAGCTACTCATCGAGATATTACAAGATATTACAACGCACTACATTACATTGGCATTAGGTGCCTTACTCAAGTTCACCTCAGCCATAGAGCTTGAAAGTCCCGCCCCTTAGTTCCGCATTTCACGGGACCTAAGCTGACCATCTAACAACATGGTAGCGAGTAAATATCTTCTGATCTCAGTCATTATATGTGCTGGGCTACAAATATGCTGTTTAAGAGGCTAGATAAAGATTATTCATGCAGAAGTATCAATGTTTTGTTCCGAGGCCGTCTGCATGAAAAATGTGAAGAAACACAGCTTTCTAAAAAGTTTGGGGGTTCGTACGAAAAATTCCAACAAAAATATCAGAATCAACATATATGGAGCTTGTGGCACAACTCGAAGGGGATCGAAATATCATTTTAATACTGCCATTGGATTACATGCTACGATTTTCGGCTAAAAACGCCGTTGAGGTCCCATGAAATCGGGGGAAGTGACGTCACTTTCAAGCTCTATGGAGTGAGATAGGAAGTGGAAGCATGGGATTCAAACCAGCAACCCTCTGATCTAAAGCTATTGGCCCTGACCACTTGACTACAGCTGCCCCTGTGAATGACAGACTCTAGGGTTGGGGGTTGGATTTAGGCTACGTTAACATGCTATTGGTAGCTCATCTTGACGAATCTGCCCATCTCGACAGAACACATTACACACATCCTCCCTTATTGTCGAGAGTGCAACTTTCTCTCCGAACCAGGAAGCCGAAGCGACGCCGCATTTCCCCTCCCTGCCGTGTGTGTGAGTGTGTGTGTGTGTGTGACTTACTCTACAGTCACTCGAAACCTTGGAGGACCACCATCACAACACTTCAACTGAAGTGCATTGATTTATCCATGCGGGATAAGAGCTGACTACAGCTGAGGATGTGACCAGTTCCATGGATATACTGGGTGAAAGGGTGGAAGGCAAAGAACACTGTCAGTCATTTGAGTCCTTGAAAACCCCTTGAAGACGCAAAAAACAATTTAACGCCGAGACGCATTGATTCTCTTCTGAAAGTGACACGAGTGCGGAATTAGGCGGAAGGCAACCACAAGCCAGCTCTTGTTCGGCTGCGTGTCCTGACGGGACAACCAAGGTCCGCTGACAGCTTTGATCGGGCCCAGGACAAAAGTCATCTAAAAAGCCCCCCCACCCAATACATACAATGTAATGAGGACCCAATTCCGGGCCCCCTCTTTCCCTGGGCCCAGGCCACCTGACGCCCCTTTGTCCCCCATGTCGGCTTCCGTGGGTACAAGGAGGACCTGCCCCTCTGTCCCCTGTCCCCTGTCTCCGTCCGTGACTTGAATCAGCAGTCTGCCAATATGAGTCTGTGTTATTTATGGTTTCTGTCACTGTGGCTTGACATCTTGTCTGTGGCCGGAATGACAGAATGAGGTATCCCTCCACGACGGGGGTGGCTATGCTGTGATCCGCATCCTAAAGCAGCCCGTGGAGGGTGTGTGTAGTGTGTGTTTATGTATAGTGTGTGTGTGCGTGCAAGGTGTGTGTGTGTGAGTGTGCGTGCAAGGTGTGTGTGTGTGTGTGAGTGTGCGTGCAACGTGTGTGTGTCTGTGCGTGGGCACGAGGTGTGTGTGTGTGTGTGTGTGTGTGTACGTGCGCGCGCGAGGTGTGTGTGTGTGTACACACGCAAGGTGTGTGTGTGTGTGTGTGTGTTTGTGTGCGCGAGATGTGTGTGTGTGCGTGTGTGCGTGCGTGCGCGCGAGGTGTGTGTGTGTGTGTGTGTGTGCATGTGTTTGGGGGGCGGCTGTTATTGTTGTTTCTTTATGCAAGTGCCCCGCACCACCACCACCATCACCATCACCTCCAATTCCTCTTCTTTCACTTTCAACCCCTTCCCACCACTCCCCCTGCCCCACCCCGGCCCCTAACCAGCCCTGCAGTCACAAGATGTGCCTAAGCCCTGGATGCGTCCAGCTGAGCGATTTCCAGCGTTTCGGAAATTCCTTCTGCGGTCTATCAGATCGGCGGCACCCCGAGGAGCGCTCAGCGTGCTGTCGTCTGTATCAGCCTCGCTTTGGCATGATAATGCATGAGTCTGTCACACGAGGGGCTTAAGGGAGCGACTCTGGCGGTATGTGGGCCAACAGCTCATGATCTGAGAGAGAGGGGGAGAGAGAGAGAGAGAGAGAGAGAGAGGGAGAGAGAGAGAGAGAGAGAGAGAAAGAGAGGAAGAGAGAGAGAGAGTTCTCCAGGTCTCCTAATGATGACAGACCGAGCTTCCTTTACAGTGGCACCTCTTAATGTTGTATCGATTTGCAGTGCGTGTGCGTGTGCCTGTGCCTGTGCCTGTGCCTGTGCCTGTGCCTGTGCCTGTGTGTGTGTGTGTGTGTGTGTGTGTGAGGGGGTGAGGGGGTGAGCAGGGGTGAAACCTTACAGCCTCATTGTCAGCATTTCAACATCCTGCTCTCAATCCTACAAAGAAATCCTTGGTGTACTACAAAGGTGGTGAGGTGGTGATCTAACACTGTGCGATCTGGTTCTTGATTGTGATTGACTGACAGCCATTGGAAATCGGCTTCCTCAACCGAACGACGGGCGGCAAATTAATTGTTATTACAGCACTTTTAAAGAAAGTTTGTCAGCGATTAAGCGCAACAGTGTTAGATAAGCAATAAGCCACTTGAGTCCATGGGTTTGTGTTCGAATTTATAACGGCTAACGGGAATTTAACGGCACTCCGCTTCGCGTTGTGCCTCACACCCCTTACCCGTTATAATTCGAACCCAAACCCACGGCCTCTTGTGGCTTATTGCTTAAATACTTTGTACACCCTGGGTTATCTAATTTAGAGGTAGTCAAGGTTACAAGGGTGTGTGTTTGTCATGTTTGTGGAGGTACTTAGGACTAGGACAGGTGGTCGGTCATAAACCTGACAGAGGAAGAGCCTGGTGGCCTTGGTTGTATTACAACAGTGAAGCCTTGAGACCATCTACTTAGTAGTGACAGGTTTTGTAAGAGAGTATTCTGCAAACAGGTTTACAACTATCAACTGGTTTTCGTGGCCTCTAACTGCAGATGGGCCTGTCGACGGGCCTATTCACTCTCCTACACTCAACTCAACACTCAACTACATCATAAAAACATTGCCATGACAAGAATTCTTAGGTAACCGATTAAGACTGGGTCCTTCACATTTTGGTGACAATAAGGTTATAACAAAGGCTCTGTTTTTATCTCTGGTTTTATCACTTAACTATTTTTACAGCTCGCTCCCTAGTTCTGCTAATGCAGTAATTTATGCCCTGTGTCAGTATGAGTAGGCTACTAGTAGTCACATGTCGTGCCTCCACACTGTATGCAAATGGTCATGTACATCATTGCCATATATGCAAAGACTAGATGTGTTGTGTTTGACTTAGGGGAGTCAGCAGCAGTGATGCTTTGCGTAGTGCAGAATGTTGAGGCGTTAGTGGACAGGTCTCTATGCACTTTTTGTGAGTCCTTCATTCAAGTGTGAAGAGATCCCATACACTCTCCATTTCACCAACTCAGAAGGTCGGATGACTGAAACGTATTTAAGTTTAGAGATGTATGATGAAATCCAAGGCACTCTTCGTCTTCATTAAAAAGCTTTTAATTAAATGTAGCTAGTTCATATTTGAACATTAAAATTTGCCGGGCTGCAGAGCCTGCAAAGCCCCGGTGCAGCAGCATCCCACAGCTCCCAACATTGTCAAAATGGCTTCAGCCAATATGATCTAGCTACATTTAATTAAAAGCTTTTTAATGAAGACGAAGAGTGCCTTGGATTTCATCATACATCTCTAAGTTACGTCTAACCGAAGAGCACCTTCGCACTACAAAACAGAACGCCGAAGCCCTCTAACCTACGCCTTTGTTTAATACGTATTTAAGTTTGTTGGTGTAATAGACAGCGTGTGGGATTTCTTTACACTTGAATGACAACCCAGCTGGGATAATGTCCTACGCACTTGTCCAACTACAAAGGTGTACAAATGCGCAAGTTTAAAAGTCTATATATTTTGGGTTTTTTTTCCAACTTTATTTAGACAGGACAGTGAAGAATGGGACAGGAGAATGAGTGGGAGAGAGAGACGGGGGAGGATCGGGAATGACCCAGGTCAGGAATCAGACCTGGGTCACCCATATCGCAGTCCAGTGCCCAGCCGACTAAGCCACAGCTAGGCCCAAATGCATAATTTTGAACATTGAGTCTTTCATGTCTTTACACCTGCTGTTAAGAGTTGTCTATGAACCATCGTGTGTGCTTTATAAATGTGTAATCTCCAGCCAGTGCATTTCAGTGTCCACATGGCAACAGAAGTGTGCTGTATACACACACCCAGGCTCATATAAGCATGCACATTAACACACACACACACACACACGCACGCACGCACGCACGCACACACAGACACACACACACACACACACACACACACACACACACACACACACACACACACACACACACACACACACACAAAAATCACCATTCACCAAGTCCTTGGTCCTTCTCTTTTACTCTGTCTTCTCCTGAGTCCACTCAAAGTCATGTTTAATTCATTAAGTTCTTGAGATACCCCCCCCCCAAGCCATTTATTTCAATGATATCAAATTACTCCCCATTTGGACGAGCCTAGCCTGCTTGCAAACACAGAGTGGGGAATTGTCATCACGCTCTAGCCTTCCACAATTGGAGACATTATATCCTTCCTCATCAACGTCCTTTTCTCAATTCCATTTGAATTCACTGAAAGACAGTCTGTGTGTGTTTGTGTGTGTGTGTGTGTGTGTGTGTGTGTGTGTGTGTGTGTGTGTGTGTGTGTGTGTGTGTGTGTGTGTGTGTGTGTGTATGTGTGTGTGTGTGTGTGTGTGTGTGTGTGTGTGTGTGTGTGTGTACATGTGTGCGTGCGTGCGTGTGTGTGAGAGAGGGAGAGAGAGAGAGAGAGAGAGTGTCAGACAGAGAGTGGGCAGGGAGGCAGGCAGGCAGGCAGGCACTCTGCTTTGCGCATTAGGCGTAGGATGCCTGCGGGGGTAGCACTTGACAATTGTAGCTTTATACTCTCTCTGCTGAGCTGGGAAAGACTCGCCAAGCGTTTTTTTTAGCATCCCCAGGCCGATCACATCACTCCTCATTTATTCAGCTATTCATCCATCTTATTGTTCAACATCAATGGCCAGACATTTTTTCCCAACCAGATATTTTGTGTCAACATTGCGTCTCTGTTTGTTCAGGCTTACTAAAGTCTCAACTTTCAAGCGTAAAAATAGTGTTTACCAAGTCAATTCCTCCCCTCAAGCAAGACAGTTATCCTGGAGGATGCTGAGGAAATGAGGGGAGGAGCCAGTGGCGTGCACAGACATTTTTGGGGGCAGGTGCTCAAGGGGGGGCGGGGGGCAAACTGCCTTACTTAAATGCTATTTGCATTTGTACCGTAGATCAGTGTTTCTCAACCTTTTTTTAGGCGAGGCACCCTTTCAACTACTGAACATTTTCAAGGCTCCCCTAAGCAACAAGCTGTAACATGGCATCGTATCGGATACCACAAAAGCTTAGAAAAGTAACACATTTGGAGACGTCACACAACCTACGTTCGAAGTTGCAGCTTACTGGGGTGACCTAAATTTACTTTATTGTGTGTAAATGGCAGATGAAAGACTCCACTGAGCACTGACTAAGCAACACTTTATTAATTTAGACAAATGTGTGTTAAATTACACAATTTACTTATCAGCCACGTTTCCGCGGCACCCTGGTTGAGAAACACTGCCGTAGATGACCATGTCAACATGGACCACAGTACATTGTGACAAAAAAAGGAACTTTCAAATGGGGACATTTTGTGCAGTGGTGGACAAAGTAAAAGTTAAAGTAAAAAAAGAAACACAGTTTCTTCCCAACACAGGTAACTTATCTGAGTAAAAAGTAGACCAATGTACTTGTCTTGCGATAAGCTGATTCTACACAGGTTGGGTTCAGTTTGTGGTGGGTCCTTGTTAGGTTTTTATTGTTTTTCAGTAATAACAAAGTCTATCTCAATAGGTAGGTAAAATGGAGTAAACGCTGTAACAGCTATGTAATATCATGTGCTACTGTTGTAATTACACCACGAAAGTACTTTTACTTTTACTTTGTCCATCACTGATTTTGTGTCCAGTAGGGCAAAGTGGCAAGTGCTTTAGCACCGCCTCATCTGGTGATGTAGTCTACGTAGAACGCAGGTATACGCAGTATACCCACTTCTAAATTTCAGGGATTTCAGTATACCCACTTAAAATTGATTGATCCATTGTTTTGGAATAGCACAAATATATACAGTATACCCACTTCAAAAAAATCTCAAATATACAGTATACCCACCATACGAAAGTTGACTACACCACTGGCCTCATCTCTGTCTGAGCACGCCTATGGATGGGTTTGTGGGGGTAAATGTTGCATTGTAAAATGGCGTAGTGTGGGGATTAACTCCGGATTCTTGCCTCTCAAACTCTGGAAGCTGGTAGCTTACAGTATTATCAGGCACAGGATATCACACAAATCACCCAGCCTCACTATGTATTGTATGCCTATATTTGACCATCCCTCCAGGAATTCACAGGGTTTTTTTGTGCTTGTTCGCATTGAATAGCTACAGTATCTATGGTACTGTAATGCATTAGATGGTCTATTCCACTTAATACAGCCTTG
>NC_085858.1:22625722-22630722 GCF_034702125.1 Engraulis encrasicolus
GTCTATTTGTCTTGTTACAGCAAAACGACGCAGAAAAACAAACAGATCGCCATGGGGCGGAAAAAATTCAACATGGATCCAAAGAAGGCATGTTCACAACACCCATGACAGCCTTCATGACATGAAGACATTTGTTGCGGTTTCTACTCATGCAATACAGCACTTTCTACCTGAAAAAACATAACTACAAGATTTGTACAACCAGAGATGATCTAAATGCAGATAGAATAGAGAATCTTTGGTACAGCATTGCAGACATTCTTTGGTAACACGTTAGAAATTAGTCGTGTAATTCTGGCTACAAACCCGTAACAGAGGTGAAAGAGTTTTGTGTGAAAATTTGACAGCAAAACGCACAGTGAATTGAATTTGATTATTAAGGTTCAGTGCTGTCTTCTGCCACTGCTAGTTCTTGCCGTTCTGCCTGGAACAAACTTACAATAGGGCTGAAAGCATTTTCAGGAAAAGCCGAACAGAAAACAGAACAGTATTTTTGTCAGGGTGTGCTCAGTTCTCAATGTTCAAACCTGTTTTTGTTGCATGTACCTTTTTGGCTGAACCCCCCTGAAAACATCAACAGCAAAAAAAAAAAAAAAAACAACCTAAAACCGATTGGATTTGTAGCCTCATATTGTACAGTCTTTCACCAGTGGAATCCTGTAATAGTCGTTGAAAAGACCTTGCTACCATAGTACTACTACACTACTATAATATATTACACATAGCCTTAAGTAATACATTACGACTTGGTCATTGCCATCCTAGTAAACAGCAAATGTATTACAGGTACAGGTTGTCTTATTGTTGTGTTATTTCAACAATTAGCCAAAATAATGGAGGGACCCACTGTATTGCATTGTAGTGGACTCAGAAAAGGTGTTAAATAATAAAGTGCTAAATACTGAACTTGTCCTCTAAACAATAGCCCAAAATGGCATTCATACGGGTGCATGGTGTACAGAGAAAGCACTTTGAGCCAACTGTTTAGTTGTGATATTGTGCTACATGAATCATTTTGATTGATTTTGATTGATGGTGGTGGTGTGTGTCTTGCAGGGCATCCAGTTCCTGCTGGAGAATGACCTGCTACAGCAGACTCCCGAGGACATCGCCCAGTTCCTCTACAAGGGCGAGGGCCTCAACAAGACCGTCATCGGGGACTACTTGGGGGAGCGGTAAGCCATTCATCCAGCCAGCCAGGCAGGCAGCTATCTAGCTAGCTAGCTATCCACTATCTGGAAAGTTATCCATACCTTCCCCTTCCTCTATCCTTCTCCCACTTCCTCTATCTCTTGCTCTTTTCCGTTATCTCTATTCTATTCTTTCTCTCTCTCTCTCTCTCTCTCTCTCTCTCTCTCTCTCTCTCTCTCTCTCTCTCTCTCTCTCTCTCTCTCTCTCTCTCTCTCTCTCTCTCTCTCTATCATTTTCTTGCTTTCTTTTCGCTTTTTATCTCTTTAATCTGTCTTCTACTCTCTTTCTTGCTGTCTGTCTTTTCTGCCATTTTTCTCTCTCTCTCTCTCTCTCTCTCTCTCTCTCTCTCTCTCTCTTTATTCCTCTCTCTCTCTCTCAGCCTCTGGCTGACAGTAGGATCTGTTTCACGTTCCTCTCTAAGGCTGTGGCCCTTACGAAAAGAAAAGAAAAAAAGGGAAAAAAGAGGAAAAACAGCCTACAGGAAATCAATTGTCTGGATTTACTGAGCATGAAATGGGCGATGAAAAAAAAATACCAGGCTTTGGGAACATGTGTTTCTTATCTCTCTGAAGTAAATAGACCACCACCTAGGGTAGAGACTGTCACAACAACAGGAACTGCACACACACACACACACACACACACAGACACACACACACACACACACACACACACACACACACACACACACACACACACACACACACACACACACACACACACACACACACACACACACACACACATTTTCTCTCTCTCTCTCTCTCTCTCTCTCTCTCTCTCTCTCTCTCTCTCTCTCTCTCTCTCTCTCTCTCTCTCTCTCTCTCTCTCTCTCTCTCCGCCTCTCCTCTCCTCTTGTCTCCTGTGCCACATAACTCATAGGACAACATCCTGTGAGCTGCCCTCCTCTTCAGCTTCCTGTGCCATGCGTGTTAGTGGGGCTTTATGGGGCGGTGGTGGGTATGGGGTCCTCCTGTAGGATGTCCACTCCCGCCTCATTGAGGCCCACTCTCACGCCATCTGCCCCCGCCTCACAGGGAGAGAAGGAAGGGAGAAGGAAGGAGGCCTGGCCTCTGGTGTGGGCACGTGGTGATGGTGGTGGTGATGAGTGTAGGGGTGGCTCTTTGTGATGGCGTGGGTTGGAGACTACAAAAAAATAGTGACAACCTCAAATAGTATAAAAACATACTGGTAGGTTGATCAACAACAACAGCAACTGCAACACCACCAATATCATCTCTTTAAAACACCAGAGACTTGGGCTTGCATGCCCATGGGGACCCGGGTTCGAGTCCGGCCTGGGTCATTTCCTAACCCCTACCCCATCTCCCTCTCCTGCTCACTTCCTGTCAGAATAAAGGCCCCAAAAGCCCCCATAATACTTAAGAAAATAAAATGTTTGGAATCAAGTACATCCACTAAAACTGGTGGTGGTCTGAAATGAGGTTGTGTGATTGATTGCTTCCTCTTGGTGGAAGTGGAGTCATATTAATGAGCTCTCCTGTCCTGTCCTGTCTTGTCTTGTCTTGTCTTGTCTTGTCTTGTCTTGTCTGGCCTCGTCTCCTCAGGGATGACTTCAACATCAAAGTGCTGCAGGCATTCGTGGAGCTCCATGAATTTGCTGACCTCAACCTTGTACAGGCCTTAAGGTAAGCATTTCCTGGAAGTCGAATGTTGTGTGTGTGTGTGCGTGCGTATGTGCGTGCGCGCGCGCGCGCGTGTGTGTGTGTGTGTGTGTGTGTGTGTGTGTGTGTGTGTGTGTGTGTGTGTGTGTGTGTGTGTGTGTGTGTGTGTGTGTGTGTGTGTGTGTGTGTGTGTGTGTGTGTGTGTGTGTGTGTGTGTCTCACATGTGTGTGTGTGTGTGTGTGTGTGTCTCACATGTGTGTTTGGTCTGGGCCAGGCAGAGCAGGAATTTCCATGCCGCTATCTGAGAGGTAGCCTCAGTCTTAGTCACAGAAAGGGAAAAAGAAAAAATGCAGTCGTAAACCCTCAAGTATTTCCGAGCTGAGCTCCAGCACTATTTCCATAGAAATTGAATTTGGAAATGTATTCCCGCACGTGGTCCCGGGATGCTAAGAAATGGCTGCCGAGTAGCCGGTGATTTAAGACCTTTTTAATCAGGCCGCTGCAGACTCACTCAGATCAGTTCACTCACTTCTCTTCCATATTCTTCCTCTTCCTCTTCCCCTCCCTTGTAACTTTTATTCTTCCTCGTCTTCCTTGCCTTCCTTGCATTCCTCCTCTTCCTCACATCCACCTTCTCATCCTCTTCCTCCTCCTCTCCCTCCTCATCCTCATGTCCTCCTCCTCTCCTCTTCCTCGTAATCATCCTCCTCCTCATCATCGTCCTCAACCTGATCCTCCCCCTTCTCTTCCTCCTCCTCCTTATTCTCCTCTTCCTCCTCTATCTCCTCATTCTCCTCTTCCTACCCCTCCCCTTCCTCCTCCTCCTCCTCTTCCTCCTCCTCTTCTTCCTCCTCCTTCTCCTCCTCTTCCTCCTCCTCTTCCTTCTCCTCTTCCTTCTCCTCCTCCTCCTCCTCCTCCTCCTCCTCCTCCTCCTCCTCTTCAGGCAGTTCCTGTGGAGTTTCCGTCTGCCTGGTGAGGCCCAGAAGATTGATCGCATGATGGAGGCCTTCGCCTCTCGCTACTGCCAGTGCAACCCCGGAGTCTTCCAGTCCACAGGTGAGATGCACACACACACACACACACACACACACACACACACACACACACACACACACACACACACACACACACACACACACACACACACACACACACACACACACACACACCTTCGCCTCTCGCTACCCCGGAATCTTCCAGTACACAAGTGAGACACAATGTACTGGGACAATTGCAGCATACTTTGTGGATGTCTGTCTGTCTGTCTGTCTGTCTGTCTGTCTGTCTTTCTTTCTTTCTTTCTTTCTTTCTTTCTTTCTTTCTTTCTTTCTTTCTTTCTTTCTTTCTTTCTTTTCACAGGATTTCAGTCTTTCTCTTTCACTCTCTCACTTTCATTCTCTTTCTTATTCAATTTTCTGTTTCACTAACTTCCTGTGTCTCCTTATCTTTCGGTCTCTATCACTCTATCCCTCCATCAGCTCAATCTCTCTTTATCTCCCTCTATCCCTCTCTATCATTCTCTCAGTCTACATTTCCATGTTTGCCCACATTCTCTCTTTGCTAGTTGCCGTTTTGTCCTCTAAAACACGTCACCGATGTCCTGAATGAGAATCAACTGTTCTGTTCTACTCTGCATTTATTTCCTTTTTTAGCTTCAGTCTGAAAGTGTCCCAAATGCCCATGGTCTCATCATTGTCATTACCCCACAGTGTGTGTGTGTGTGTGTGTGTGTGTGTGTGTGTGTGTGTGTGTGTGTGTGTGTGTGTGTGTGTGTGTGTGTGTGTGTGTGTGTGTGTGTGTGTGTGTGTGTGTGTGTGTGTGTGTGTGTGTGTGTGTGTGTGTGTGTGTGCGCGCGTGCGTGTCCGTGTGTGCGTCTGTGCGTCTGTGCATGTGTGCATGCTCGTGTGTGATAGAGAGAGTATCAGTTTCTCCCCACTCACTCTGCACTGCCCCCAAGTCCCCTGTTACCCATCTCACTTTCTCTCTCCTCTCTTCCCTGCTCCTCTATCCCCTGTTCCACAACTCGCTTCTCCTCTTTTCCCTGCCGTCCTGTCTTTTGTTAGTCTGGGCGAATAGCCGACTGTTGACTCCGTCAATCAGTCTGGCAAAAGCTATGAGGAATCCGTCTCGGTGGACGATGGGAGATGGTCTGATCTTACTCTATCATTTAAATTAATTGAAGT
>NC_085858.1:22640722-22643222 GCF_034702125.1 Engraulis encrasicolus
CCACCCCCTCCCCTCCACCCCCCTCCTCTCTCCTCTATTCCTCTGGGTCTTGTGGCTCGTGTCTTGGTTTTTTTTGTGTACGTATGTGTGTGTGTGTCTTTTTGGTTTGTCTGTCTGTCTGTCTGTTTGTTTTTCTTGCCTGGCTTGCTTTCTTGTTGTTGTTGTTGTTGGTGTTGTTTGTTTGTTGCTGTTGTTGTTTACATGTTCCTTCTCCTTCCTTCCTCTTCTCCTCTTGTATTCTCTGTGCCCCCCTCTCCTGAAACCCTCATCCTTTCCTTTCTGTGATTGGCTGTCTGCTCCCTCCTTCTTCTATGCTTAGGAGGTAGGTAACTGGCAGCACTCTTCTCTCCCTCTGACCTCTGCTCCCTCCATTTCTCCCCTCCTCCTTTTTCCTCTCCTCCTCCTCCTCCTCTCTTGTCTTTTTCCTCCCCTTTTCGCGTCAATCCATCAGGTTTTGGTGCCCCCCCCCCTCCCTTCTCCTCTGTCTCCGTGTCTTCGTCTACACCACCCACCTTCTCCTCTCTTGTGTTGCAATGAGCTGGTGTCTGTTACTGTGCTTTGCCTCTCCTGTACTAACCATGGGGGTGTTCGGCCTCGTGATTTGAGGGGGGTTCAGGGGGGGTGGGGGTTCGGTGGGTAGGTGAAAGGTCATGCACGTGCGTGTGCAGCCAGCACCCCACGCATGGTCACGTGTCCATACAAACACGCCATGCGGTCCAGCTCAAAACCCACCAACTCCACCCCACCCCACCCTCGTCTAACCCCCACCTCCAAACACCTCCTTTGCTAACACTGGCTGCATTATTGCTGCAAGACACATTTTCTTCAGACACTCTTAATGTTTCTCAGTTGTTGCTTTTGTTTTTAACCATAATGCACTGGTGCATGAATGGTGGTATGGCTTTTTTTTACTGTACATGTGTCTGTAGTTTTAATTTCATTTATGTCTAACCATGACAGATTTACTACACATTGCTCAATCTGTCACTGGCTCCAAAAGCGTGCCATGATGTAAAAAAAAACACCTTTACATAAAAAGCCCTTTGGCATTGTGGTCAGAATGAACCTGGAATAGAATAGTTAAATAGTTTCTGTCTGGTAAATAGTTTCTGTCTGGTAAATAGTTTCTGTTTGGTCGTACTTGTTCTTCAGGGAAATCAGCAGCAGACACATCACAGCCAATGAGGAAATCGCTGTCAAGTCATGTTGACATGACGTTTCCCCTTCCCGACACTCTTGTTTTGAGTGGGCGGCAGCAGGCAAGAATACAAATTCTCCACAACTGCGCAATCACAGCTGTCTGTGTGTTCCCATCTCTAGGGGGGAAATCCCACACGTCTTCGTATAATAATATGTGTGTTTATGTGAGAAGTTGAGGGGAGGATGGGTTGTGGTGGAGGGCACGGACCATGACAGGGGAAGCAATGGGCCACAAAACCAGGGCCAGAAACGAGGTTTTTTTGTGGCGGTATTGGTTGTGTGTTATGCGGAAGCTATGTCTACGTTTAAATTTCCCTCTGTATGAATAAAACAGATGACCAACTAGGGATGTCACGATAACTGATATACGTCCATTAAACCGTGGTAAAGAAAGCCTCTCAATAATAACTATCACTTGAAATTCAAAGTTTTCACAATGTGACAACCCTAGTGCCAACCTTCGTTCACTCTCAAACCCCAGGTCTTGCCCTCATCTCCTCAACCCCACTCTTTCCCAAACGCCCCCCTCTCTCAGCTTCTCTCTCAGCCTCTCTCTCTTGACCCCCGCTAACAGGCCCCGGCATGTCTGCTCTCCCGACCCACAGTAATTGCTCCTCTGCTGGGCTGCTTGTCATTTCTCTTGGCCTCTTCTCCGGCTGCCTCGGCGCACTGGGTGGATGCTCATCAACCTCCCCTCCCCAAACCCTCACACACACATACACACATACACACGTATACAGTATACGTACACACACACACACACACACACACACACACACACACACACACACACACACACACACACACACACACACACACACACACACACACACACACACACACACACACACACACACACACACACACACACACACACACACACACACACACACACACGTACACACACAGACATACACACACACACCTACACCCACACGCACACTCTCTCTCCCACTCACACAGACACGCATGCACGCACGCACACACGCACACACGCACGCACACGCACACACACACACACACCTCGGCCCACTGGGGGTGGCTCCGCAGCCTCCCTCCCCAAACCCACACTGTCTCATACTAACACCCCCAGCTGCACTCCCACCAGCTGTGAAATCATGGGCAGCTTCTCGCTGCCAAAACGTGACTTTGTGTGTGTTTGAGAGAGAGAGAGCACACTCTGTGTGTGTGTGTGTGTGTGTGTGTGTGTGTGTGTGTGTGTGTGTGTGTGTGTGTGTGTGTGTGTGTGTGTGTGTGTGTGTGTGGGTGTGTGTGTGTGTGTGTGTGTGTGTGTGTGTGT
>NC_085858.1:22653222-22708222 GCF_034702125.1 Engraulis encrasicolus
ATCACAAAAATGATTTCCTATTTTTTAAATAGCCTATTAATTATCCTTATTGAATACCATTTCTGCCCATAAACCAATCAATCTTAATTTGCACATGTCTATTATTATTATTATTATTATTATTATTATTATTATTATTATTATTATTATTATTATTATTATCTTTCAGACTACTGTTGGTAATACAGTCTACAGTATTAATCAATGTATAAGTTATTGCATAGAATAACTAAACTATTTAAGATTGAATTGAAACTGAAACATTACATCAAATAGTCTTCCACATACGAGAAAAAAACAACCTGTCGCTTTAAATGAGCAGCCTCGTGAGGAGAGCCCCTCCCCTCTCTGTCACCGTTCTCAGTTGCAGTGCTCCACTACCGTTCTGAATCTCTCTCTCAAGTTTTAACCACATCTGTCGCCGTTTGGTGTTTCAGCGACTATCAAACTAATCGACTGACTGCCAATTACAACTTTGAAAACAATAATTGACATGTTTGTGCTGACAACGTGAAGTTGTCGCGTGCTGACCAAGGCAACTACACAGGTTATAACGTGGCTCACTGGCGAGTACTCAATCGCAAATTGTCAGGTAAACGGCGCATGGATCGGAAAATCAGATCATTGTTGATGCAGATATGGTTATGAATGGTGGAAATGAAGGGGGGAATGGCGAAAAGTTATAGACAAGCAAAGATGCCTTCTTTTGGTGCAGTTGCAGCTGTGCAGAGCCAGCGCCTACATGCAGCGCCAGGTGTAAAGGCAAATGGTTGCGTGAGGAATTTAATATCTCTCGATCGGTTTTTTGATCGGCATGTTTTTCCGATCACCGATCAGGCTATTTTTGGCCATTATCTGCCGGTCATGATCGGCAGCCGAGCAATCGGAGCACCTCTAAAACAAACACACTATACACACGCGCGGACACACACACACACACACACACACACACACACACACACACACACACACACACACACACACACACACACACAAAACACACACAAAACACACACTCTTTTGCCTTGGCTCTGCTCTGGTTATTTATTTGATTTCCTGTCTTTAATTGGTCTCCACAGGGCCAGTATCAGCAGGGACCCCTTCTACGACATGCTCGCTACCAGGAAACGAAGGATCGCCAACAAGAAGTGAGGAGGGACAGACGTGGACAAGGATGGAGCGAGGGGACAACTGACCAACTGCCCAATGACTCACCACTGCCCCCTGGACCCCTGGGGGACCTTTTCAAAAGACAATAGAAAGTGCTGATGTGCACCAAGGTTGCTTAGTCGGCAGCTCTGGGCCCGCCCAAGAAATTGCTTGTTTTCCCCCACGTTTGCTCCACCCGCTGTATGTAGGGGCTAATCAATATGCCAAATGACTGGCAGTGATTGGCACCGCACGACCACGGGTGGAGCATTCGGAGGGGGAAACAATACAGTTTTATGGGTGGGCCAGAGGAGTTGACTGGGTCAATGTTCAGAAAGTAAAAGTCCTGACGGGTACGGTATTTGCTCCAGCCAATCCACTCCTCCCGGTGATTGCTGGTAGATGAGATAATCAGTGAGTTTATCTGTTTTGAGAGAATGAGCTGAAGAAGTAATACATGGCAGATGGAAGGACTTTTTACTTTCTTCAGAAGAGTGACAGTATGCACATCCCACCTCACTGAGGCCAGGTGCAGGAAAAAGGCGAATCTGAAAATAGAGAGAGTAGAATTCCGCACACTGCAGCTGTGTCGAAACGTTGTGAATAAACCTGCCAATCAGAGCTGCAGTGTGCACACTTCTCCTCTCTCTATTGTCAGATAGGACTTTTTACTTCCTCAATCCAGTTCGTCCGTCTTTGCATATGCATCACATCCAACACAGCTCACGACTCTCCACTCGTCCAGTAAACCCTCACCCCACCACCTCCCTGCTCTGCCTTTGGCTGAGGGTTGACGCAAAACTGTCTGGACTGTCCGCCATTTCTTCTACGTCACTCTGGATGCTGTGTGTCAGGAGTCCTGGACAATTAAAGGTGGGCAAGGGACATGGCAGAGTGGGACCAAGAGCGTTGGGCGTCCCGAAATCCCCCCCTCATCTGTTCCCCCGTACATGAAGCCACTGCCAAACACCCGCCTCCCTGACCCTGACCCACAGAAGTGACGGCCGCAAACTCACCAAGGCCTGTTTAGTCTGCTCAGCTCATGTTGTTTATAGACAATCACATCCTGTGTTTCTCCAATCTCCAGGAGAAGCTAACTGTGATTAATCTTTTTTTTTTTTTTTTAGTTGTTGTCACATGCATGTGTGTGGGTATGTGGATTTGTACGTTTGTTTGTACGAATGCAAAGTAGGTATACAATCGATCGCAGAAATGCAAACCTCTAACGGTAACTGTGTTTGATGGCTACAGCTAAAACCAAGTGTCGACTGGACTGGACTTGTCATGTCATGTCTTTTGTTTTCGATCGTAGTCTTCTCATCGCTCCAGTCCATTCACTGTGATGGGGACAGAGCATAGTTTGCAGTTTCCCCACTAAAAGCCAGTGCTTTATTGGAATCAAGCTTAATAAATGGAGACACAGCTAACAGTGTCTCTCCAGAGTGCCAGAATACAGCTGCTTGCTGGTGGCAATTGTTTTAAGACGTCGTTACAAGTCGATCTTTAAAGTCTTACGTTTTATTTGAGCTGAACAATCCTGGAAGTTAATAGCGCAGTTTTAAGAGTCAGCTGGACTGATTTCACACCTTGTGTTAATAGAAAATTGATTGTCTATTTGTTTTGATTTGTTTTGTTTTTTCTCTCTTTTTTGGGAAGGTAGTTACCAGTGAATTTAAGCTCAGCCCTTAGACAACAGATGTAGATATTCAAATCTACAGCGCGTGTCAATGTGATGTTGTGCATTTTTGTCTTCTTTCCACCACCCTTTTAATCTACCGTACTATTAAGAAATTGCTTGCAGTTGTGTCTACCCTTTGGGAAAAAAAACCTATATAAATATATATTTGAATATCTTTTCTATATATTTATTTTCTCTGTGAAAAAAAGTTCCAATTTTACCAGTAATTGTTAAACTATAGAACTAAGTTATATGTACATAATGTATAAAAATTTTATCTACATTTTTGTGGACTGTAATGTCAACACTTGTACGCAATCTACAGTATATACTACATGCCCTGTTGATACGTAATTCCATCAGTATGTGGCTGTTATTTGAATGATGCAGCCATTTGGCGATGCCATCCGCCATGTTTAGTCTAGTTTAAGAAATGACCTGTGTCTACAAAAAGACATGTGTCTACCTAAAAAGAAATGACCTGTGTCTACATAGACCTCAGATTGAGGTGTCTTGTCCCGCAGCCTTAATCAGAACTGATGGAAGCGCAACAGTGTGGGAAAGCTTTTATTTTTTCCATAGATGTTATGATATTGATGATGATGAATATGACGACTTATATTATGCTAATGATGATTACATGACTGGTTTCTGTGTTTCTTTTCCTATTTTTTTCTCACTTCTCGTCGATATCTAAACGTTTGTAAAATGCTAACAGCCTGGTGACGGGCAGAATTAAAACCTTATACTACAGCTCCATGGAGCTCAGAAGCTAGTAAAACCTTTTTAAAAAAAATGTCTGTAAAAGCTGTTTGGTCATATTGTACATTACATGTGAGAAACATAAAAAGCGAATGTTGAGAAAAGATGACACCTTGACTGCTGGAAGCATCTGTTGCACTTCACACATGCCCCCTATTCCTTCATTCAATATTAAAGACCTCTTAGGCATGTATTAGCTTTTAAATGACGTGAGAGGGGAATGGCCTGAGAACGAGAGAAGCGTGTGCGTACGTATGTGTGTGAGGGTGTGTGTGTGTGCGCGCGCGCGTGTGTGTGTGTGAGTGCATGAGGAGAAGCACTCTGTACGTATGTGTCTGAAAGAGAGAGAAGATAGTGCATGTGTGTGAGAGAGACTGAAATAGAGAAGTGTGTGAGAGAGAGGGAGAGAAAGAGAGACAGAGTATCAGTAGGCCTATGTATATGTACGTACGTGTTTGAAAGAGAGAGCAGTTAGGGAAAAGCGACAGAAACAGGAAATGTTGGAAACATGGCCGTGTGCATGTTTATGGAAAGGGGACAAACGTTTACGATGCCTGTGTGCGTGTGCGTGTGTGTGTGTGTGTGTGTGTGTGTGTGTGTGTGTGTGTGTGTGTGTGTGTGTGCGTGTGTGTGCGTGCGCGCATGTGTGTGTTGGGGCACTTCTCCGTGTGTATAAAAAAGCAAGATTGAGGCTCGTGGCCAGCTGCAGGCCTGAAACAGGAAATGGACAAGCGTAAACAGAGGGGGTGGAGATGGAGGGTGGACATATCCGGATGTCAAAGGTGTGACCAGAGATGGCATGGTTAGAGCCAGAGGAGATATTTACCAGCAGACTAGGGCCCCACTAAATTTGCCCATTGTAGGGGACCCCCAATTGTAAAGGACCCTCAACAGTTTTGGTAAATGCCAGGGAAAGTAATTCAAAAGGGCCCCATGGTTTGTTTGTTTTTGCCGAGGGCCGCCAACTGGGTAGACCTGCTGCTGGTGGGGAAAAGTGTGGAGGGAAGCACAGTAGAAATGCTTTGCTGATCCTGAAGGAAATTACTGTAGAATTCCTGCCGATTTCAACACGCCGTTGCATTTGGGCCGATATTTTGAGTACGGCAGGAATTCTGCTTCACGGGCTTAGGCGCGTCACCAATAGCAGACCAGTAATTGATACATGTCTGCATTTCCAAAAGGACAAATAAAACATCTTTCTACAATGTATCCTTCACTTTTACGTTTAAGTAACTATGGGCTACGGTTGCCAACTCCCTGTGTAAAAAAAACATGTGCGACTCATTTGTGCAGGTGGTTTGGGGGTCCTCCCCCAGAAAATTTTATATTTTTTTAGATGCAATTTCCTGCATTTTAACCAAACTATGTCCCATTTCAGCTCAATGCAGAACCATACAGAACCTACATATTTCAAGGGACGGTTGGCAACTATAGGCTTACATGACAGGCACCAACTGAACATGCTGTGTGCATAAGGGTTTGTACAGGGTTTCCTCCTGCACCACTGCTTGCTAGGGCACCTGCCTTGACAGCAAACACCGTACACCACCTTGACTAGGTGTCCAGAAAAGAGAAAGATTTTGTGTTGTGGATTTAATTTGTATGTAAGTAAGTTGCTGAATGCAAGTGGATTCACCAAAATGTATCCTTTAAGGGTTTTTATTTCATATCTTATGGAAATGCACGGATAGCTTCTCTAATGATCATAGTCACATGTCTGACTAACAAAAAATTTACAAAAAACTTTGTTGTAGGCTATATTTTATGTATCAGACACACTTGTAATGAAAGCACATTAAGAGAGTCATTTGTTTTAGCTAGTTGTAAAAACAGACATTTGGACTGCCACGTAGACATTCAAAAGTACAGTTTATTTGGCAGTGTTCTTGCAGACCCAGGATAATTGTAAGTAGGCTAGTTACACTTATGGTACAAAGTACAATATACTCCTATATAACAATATCAAAATATAAAACAATATCAGGGAATGCAGTAAGGAAGTGAGAAATTCTCCTGTATTAAAAATGCTACAAAACCTCGACAAGTTGACATAATGATCTTTCCTCCATTGAACTTCAACATCAACATCTGATCAACTGTACTCCAATTTACATTGACATAGAAAGATAAATACAAAATGTATTGTAGGCTACACCGTGACAACAGCTGATTTAAACATTTTACACACAAATATACGTATATAACAGTATGACATGATCATACTGTAGCTTTGTAAGGATTCATATTCACCATGTAGTGTGAATACACATGCGCACACGCACACACACACACACACACACACACACACACACACACACACACACACACACACACACACACACACACACACACACACACACACACACACACTCAAAGGGGAAAGTACATAAAAGGAAGTTTACATCATTTCGACAAGCTGTTCAAAGAGAAACAGACATAGAGATAGAGAGAGAATCAGACACTGGCGTAGTGCTGTAATTTATGTAGTGAGCACTCTGTTCCCCAGACACTCAGCCTGACTAGCTTAATTAACACTTAGCATACATAAGTCATGAACAAAATGTCCACACAGAGAATGCTTTTCTTGATGCTGAATGGCATCAGTAAGGAATTCGTAGTACTCCATATACAGTAGCTACAAGGTAGTAGTATAGTAGTAGTCCACATGCTCCAATTGTCATTACGGCTCTTGGCAAGAATAAACAAATGTGCATATTTAGAAAGACAATATCAACAGGCGAGAGAAGAATACCATGAATGTAAAGAAAAGAAAATCTAAAAAAGAGAGAAAAACTGAGCATTAATTAACACATTATAAAAGAGAATGCTGAGAGAAACTACATCTCAATTCAAATATGCAAGCGAAATCAAATCTTAAAAACAAGAACAGAAAAAAACGTCTAACGGTCTAACGGTCAGCTACACTGGTTCCTGTCACATATAGAAAGTAATTAAATCATGCTGATATGAAATAGATATCCTTTAGCTGCAAAAAAGACCACAGCTCCATGACCACCCTGTGGAGTTTGACTGGGATGTTACGCAAACAGTAGTAAAAGAAGTGATATATCTTGGGGCGTCAGATTGGAGGCTGTTTCCCAAATTAATTTACTCCTTCTCAGTTGCGGAGATGAGCAAGAGATGGGGGATCTTTTGGAGCATGGCGCATGACTGCCACCTGCAGGATTTGGGAGTTGTTGCAGTTTGACTGTACTTATTTATTTACTCCAGTTACTGTGGCTGCCTAGAGGTAGGGAGGCATTCACAACAAAGAAAGCTTTGATGTATTATTAAGACAACGGCCAACAGAATGAACATCACATCCATTTACTTAGAGTTGCTTTACTCTAGCACAGCCTTCTAAACTGAAAACCTTTTCCACTGCATCATCCTAGTTCATGATATGACGATCAATCCAAATCTTCACCATAACCATATCATCCTCTCTATCGCTGGCTTTTCTGCACAAATAATTCCATCAATAACTTTATGAATCTCCAATATTATCATGGACCAATCACCAATCACATCAGTTGATAAGACCATTTTCTATTATGTAACGATCATTTCCAATACAATACAATGGTCTGTCTGAAATCATCCATCCTTGCACTAACCACCAAAATGGACAATTGCAAATCCCTCTTCCTTGGCCTTCCTTCAGCAATAGTTGCTAGCAGGGCTGTAGTCAAGTCCACCTTTGTAGAGTCCAAGACAAGTCCAAGACCAGTACTAGTCAAGTCCGAGACAAGTCCGAGTCCAAAGAGGTTCGAGTCCGAGACAAGACCAAGTCGAAAAAGATTAGAGTCCAAGTCAAGTCCGAGTCACATGTCGGTCAGTGTTTAACAATGAAAAGGATGAATGTCAATAGTGTGAACCTTAGAAGATAACCTATATGTCATGGATGTGAAGACAAACTTGTTTGTTATTGGATTTCAAGCTCCACTTTACAATCTATGATGGCCAGTGTTCTAAACAAAACTTAATGACAGACCCGGCGAGTCCAAAAGCCTAATTTGGCAAGACCATTGTCCGAGTCCAAGACAAGTCCGAGTCCAAACAATACCGAATCCGAGACAAGTCCAAGTCCATAAAAAAATGGGCCGAGTCCGGACTCGAGTACTACAGCACTGGTTGCTAGCGCACTATGCACAGCACCTTGGTAAGAACAGGAAGTGTTTAAAAGTGCTCTAATATCAGGGCGTGTTGAGGTACTGGTTGAGGGGAACCAGGGCTCAGCAGAGGGAGGAGTATGGGGCGCCGTTTGTAAAGCTGACTGTGCTGAAAATTTCAGCAACATTTTGTCACATTTAGCTGAACTTCCATCAACATTTTGTCACATTTAGCTTAAAACAGTGTTTTTAAAACGGTGTGAATTTTTCAGACTCCCATTTTTGCACATTTAGAACAATGAGTGTTAAATCTAAATAATGTATCTAAATGTTAAATCTAAATCTAAATAATATATAAAAATGTTCAATCTAAATGTCAAATCTAAATAATAAATCTAAATCTAAATGTTAAATATAAATCTTAAATCTAAATATTAAATATAAATATTGAATCTAAATGTTAAGTCTAAATATTAAGTCTAAATCTTAATGTTAAATCTAAATGTTAAATCTAAATTTTATATCTAAATGTTAAATCTAAATCTAAATAATATATCTAAATGTTAAATCTAAATCTAAATAATATATCTAAATGTTAAATCTAAATGTCAAATCTAAATAATAAATCTAAATTTAAATGTTAAATATAAACTTAAATCTAAATGTGGAATTTAAATCTAAATGTTAAATCTAAACCTGAATGTTAAATCTTAATGTTAAATCTAAATGTCAAATCTAAATGTTAAATATAAATATTTAGATTTAGATTTAACATTTAGATTTAACATTTAGATTAAACATTTTTGTGTTTGTAACTTAACTTATCTAAATGTTAAATCTAAATGTTAAATCTAAATCTAAATATTTAGATGTAAGATTTAGATTTAACATTTAGATTTAACATTTAGGTTTAGATTTAACATTTAGATTTAACATTTAGATTTAGATTTCCCATTTAAATGTAAGTTTATATTCAACATTTAGATTTATTATTTAGATTTGACATTTAGATTTAACATTTAGATATAGGCCTAATATTTAGATTTAGATTCAACATTTAGATATAACATTTAGATTTAACATTTAGGTATAACATTTAGATTTAACATTTAGATTTAGATTTAACATTTAGATTAAACATTTAGATTTAATATTTAGATTTAATATTTAGATTTAGATTTAACCTTTAGATTTAAGATTTATATTTAATATTTACATTTAGATGTATTATTTAGATTTGACATTTAGATTTAACATTTTTATATATTATTTACATTTATATTTAACATTTGGATACATTATTTAGATTTAACATTTATTGTTCTAAATGTGTAAAAAGGGGAGTCTGAAAAATTCACACAATATTTATAACACTGTTTTAAGCTAAATGTGACAAAATGTTGCTGAAATTTTCAGCACAGTCAGCTTTACAAACGGCGCCCCATAGAGGAGCTCACCTGCTCATACCTGCAGTGTAAATGTACGTACTTACTTATTTACGTATTTCACCTGGCTTACCTACTTACCTAATGAATAACGGTCTCTGCATTTACCTTCCCCTTTCACTCACTTCTGACCATCTCAACGCCCCCTTCTTTAGCTCTCAGTTGACTTCTCTCCCCCTCCTGCTCAAGGTGCATGGTGAACATGAGGGTGCTTGATGTGGTCGGGGGTGGGGGAGACCAGGGATGAAAGTAGTTTTTGTTTCTTTTTCTTTTCTTTTTTGTTTAGATTTTTTTGTTTTGTCTTTTTCGACTTCATTTGACAGGACAGTGTCAGAGGTGGACAGGAAGAGAATTGGGAGAGAGATGGGGAAGGGTCGGCAAAGGTCCCGCGGCGGGAATCGAACCCGGGTCAGCCGCATGGTAGACGAGTGCCCTACCGGTTGGCCACGGCAGGGCCAAAAGTAATTTTCGTTTTTTTATCGGTGCTACTACCCACCCCACCCACAAAAAAACAATAAACAAACAAAATAACAGGTGCTCTACAGATCTACAGTATATCGCTGCATGACTATTTCAGGTGTCTCTTCATAGGAGGACACTTGTCTCAAAGGGTGTTGTGTGGTTCTACTTAAATAGCAGACCCTACTTTTTCTCAAATGTGGGTTTTTGGGCAGCATTAAACCTACTCTCTCACTCGGTAATACGCACCAACTGTGAATGTTATACCAGTGCTATCGACCTGTGCGCACCGGTCTACTTTCACCCCTGGGGGGATCCCAGGGCAACTCAGCAGGGCGAGGAGGAGGTCACCTGCTCGTAGTCCGGGGGGCACTTGAGCAGGGCGGGGTATGAGCTGGCGGCGCTCATCTGTAGCGAGGCCTCGCTGGACAGGTCCGAGGGGCTGCGTCCGCGCTGTGCCCAGGCCTCCGGGTGCAGGAACTGGCCTGAGTAGTCGGAGCAGTCACTCAGCCGTGGTCGGTAGAAGCCGGGGTGCGGACGGTACAGCTCCTCCGCCGCGTAGCGCTTCATGAACAAGTAGACGGACATGACGCCTGCACTCTGGAGATAAAGAAGGGGGGAAATACTGTAAACACAGTAACTAGAAAAGTGCTCAGAGAGTGCACCTCCGCCCTCTAGTGGACAGTAAAACATGCGCGCCACAAACGAACAAACAGATGAAGACACAAGAAACTCAGACCTCCTTGGCAGAAGTAAAAATGGGGTGTTAATGTGTTAATGACAGAGTTAAGTTATATAGCTCTAAAGAGTATTTACAACACTGTGGTGAGTGAAATTTTAGCCAGCTTAATTTGAACTCTACAGCAAGATGATTACCTGCCTGTCAACAGTGTTCATTATGTTTAACTGTGTATGTATCCTATTTGTGCAGCTGGTCTCATAGGACTCAATATTAACTGCTAGCATGGAGGTAAAATTTGCACTGCCATACTCTGAGAACGGTTGAAAGTACAGGAGAAAGGTAAAACTCAACTATTTAACTCAAGGGGAGGTTTAATATGAGCATATTTCCAAAAATGGGACAGTATCACTTTAACACACTTTACATAATCAAAACATGGCTATGACATTAGTGGGTGCGAAATGTAGCCTTTTGGTGCAAGTAGGATCGACAGTGCTATGACTCAGTGTTTGCTGAAATGAATACGTCTACCACATCATAACATTGCTGTGATATTACTGAGAGTCTTATGTATAATTACCAAAATGGTCACGTGTGTTCAATATTCAAGACTTCTCATGGTAAAAATGCAGGAGAAACTAGTAATGCACTCAGAGAGTGTCGACCTCTGCCAAGGAAGCTGTTTGATAGAACGTTTGACTGTGTTACACCCTATTTTTTTTCAAGTCTTTCTGCCTTGTTATTGTGGAGGTCGAAACTGGAATGTCAAAATTCACCCTATCCCGCAACGGTCTTTAAAAGATTCCTGGATCAGCATTGTGATCCAGATCACCACCAAAATGTAATCACTTGTTTCTTGTGTCATTTCCAACAACTCCACAAAATTTCATCAGATCCGTTCCTGACTTTTTGAGTTATTCTGCTGACAGACAAACAAACAAACAGACTTAATCACACAATGGGCGGAGGTAAAAAAGAAGAAGGTATCGCACCCCAATTAAGTGTTTTTGAGACGCTGGCCACTTGGCCACCCTGGCCACCTCGGTTTCAAGGCGGCCAGGGGTCCGAAACGTCACTTAAAATAAAACATGAAGTAAAGTGTGCAGCATTTTCTTCTTTTGTCTTTGACAATGCGGGAGAAAGACTAACTAACTGACCTCTGTGAGGAGGAAAGAGATGGCAGCAAATGCGAAGGACCATCCATACTTGTAGCTGAGGTAGGCCTCACTACTCCTGTTCGCGCCCACCATCTCATCATTTACACTGGAGATGTACAGCACCAGCCCCACCACCAGCGCCAGACCTGCAGGACAGCACAGCACAGACATCCAAGATTCAAGATTGAAGATTAAAATGTTATTTTACCACATCTCATTAAAGGTGTATGAGAAAGGTTTTTTTTAATAAAGGGCATGAATGAGGAGGTACTCATTGTATGCCAAAAAGGCTTAGAGGGTAAGTGAGACAAAAAAAGGTTGGTAAATAGTGGTATATAGTGAGTGTATAGATGTGCACCTGAGAGGATAAAGAATATTCCGGAGACGAATGCTATGATGGTGCGGTGGGGTCTGAAATGGCCGATGTTGTTGAGGACGAAGCCAATGAACATGAAGAGTAGGCTGACCAGCGGGAAGGGGGTGGCCGAACGGATCATCTCTACACAGGAAGGAACACAGGAAGACAACAAAATACAGGAATTAACCAGGAAAACCATTCATAACATGAGTTTGAGATGTCACTTTTCTGATGGAAAAGCAGACTCCTATATTGTATCTCTAAACAAAGTGAAATTATGAAAACAAGGAAATGTCTGTCATGCCTAATTTTCAAGTATTAGACAATGGCACATTATCATGCAACAACAGTAACTCATGTTGAGATGTAAAAATGTTTTATCAATAACACTTCATTAGCCAACTCTCTGAGTGTATTGTGTGTGCATGTGCCGAGCCCTCCCCATCTCTCTCCCCCCACTACTTTCCTGTCTCTCTCTACTGTCCTGTCATAATAAAGGCATAAAAGCCCAATTTTTTTTTTAAAAAAGAGAGGTATATTATACAGAGAAGTCTGGACTCACTGAGGACGCTGACGGTGGTTTCGCTGGTCAGCTGCACCTTCATGGGCATGATGTACTCAATGGTGAAGCAGCGACCCATCTCCTCACCTGACCCACAGCAGCAGAGACACAAGCACAACCAGATCCGGATTAATGCACAGGCTAGATATGGCTGCAGCCTACTGGCCCCCACCTGCCAGGGGGGCCCCAGTTGGCCAAAGGGGGGAAAAAAACTATGTAATTGAAGAGAAATTTGATAATAAGCGGTGTTGATAACTACAGTATGTCTGCCGTGTCAGGTAGTGTTTTAAATCGTATTATTATATGGTTGTGACGTCATCTGTCGAATGCTCCATTCATTTCAACGGGACTCCCCAACGTTCGGACGTCTGTTATTTTTCGATAACGGACGGGTTGGTCTATAACAGACCGCTGTCAATGGCAACAAGACTTTTCACTGCTAAAGCGACTTTTCAACAAGACTCTAATCAGCTGCTGTGATAGACAGCACCCGTTGTCCTGGCTACCGCTGTCAATGGCAACAAGACGTTCACTGCTAAAGCCACTGGCTTGTATACAAGTCAGTGGCTAAAGCGAATGTTTCATATCACTCCGCAGGGGGTCCGGTCTTTTGTCACTCTAATCAGCTGCTGTGATAGACAACACCTGTTGTCCTGGCTAGCCTACCTAGCTGTTGCCTAGCGGTGTTCCACAACGGCACTGTTTTGTTTTGCGCAGCAACAATCTTAACATTAAATAGGTCTAAAGAAATGGCCCCGCATGTGTGAATCATTTAAGTATATCCATATAATAAGCGGGTTAACTTTCGGCGAGTTGGTCGCTTTGTGGAATAGCAGCACTTCAGAGAGAACAAGACCCCTCCGCTCCGCGTCGGGGTCTAAAGATTCTCTCTGTCGTGCTGCTATTCCACGGTAGCGACCTTCTTGCCGAACGTTAACCCTTACTTAATACTCCTCTTGGTCTTGAATTATGACCATGTCTATGTGAATTTGTTAAGAAATTTGCCATGCGTGGGGGCCTACAGCATCCTGTAGCCAAGGGGCCCCGGGCCTTCTTTAACCGGCCCTGAGCTCAACAAGTCACTTTGATGCCCGATATAGCAAACAGCAGAGGGCAAAGCTGAGCAAGTGTCAAGTAGAGAGAATAAATAAGGCTGGAGGTTGAGGGAGGGAGGAAGGGAGGGCATGAACGATGTGTTGTCCACTGGAGAAACTATTTGTTTTATGCTGTGAGAGAAAATCAGTAAATTAATGTTAATTAATGTGGAGCTGTCGTTTATTTGCCGACATATTTGAGAAACTGCACACGTCTCAATCTTGTGCAATTATTGAATTAATGTGTGTAAGTAATTCAATTATGGTTAATGATCTTCACAGATCATACTGCATTTTGAAAAATGTAATAGACACATTTCAATTTAATTACTTGACAACGTAGAGAAACCAAATCTCATGACTCAACCTCAATCAAGCTGCAGTGAAATGTCACATTAAATTACTTTTTTCTAAACTATTTAGGCCTAGATGTACTCTGTGATTCAGATGCCAATTTTAACTAAGGGACTGTACGTTATTTACCGGGGGGGGAGGGCTGGTGCGCTGGAAGTCCGGTCAAAAAAAAAAATCATGGCCCCCCCCTCCACCTCAATTTTTTTCCCCATGGCCCTCCCCCCATTTCAATTTTGTTTTCCCATGGCCCTCCCCCTACAGGTAAAAAATAATAATATGTAAAATTGGTAGATGAACAACCATCATGAGAACAGCCTATTATGTGCTATCGATATCAGTGGATACCTAAGCCGCTAGAATCTACCTCTGCGGCTGCATGGGATGCCTTTTAACTCCACTGTCACCAAGACAAATTGCCTTCACAATTTTTTTACGTGTTAAGTAAAAATAATAATAATAATAATAATAATAATAATAATAATAAAAACATCCATTTCAATACCAATGTCCGAGTTGTTACTACTGTAAACTACAAAGTGGAGAGAGTTTCCCCACCGCAGCTTCAATATTTCCCTGCTCGACAAGCAGCGCCTTTCACAAGGTACGTTTTACATGTTCAGCACAGTAGCGAAGCCAGGGACGCAGGAACTGGTTTTGACCAGGGGGTGATGTGAAAAAAAATCTGGTTTTTAGATGCAATTTCCTGCGTTCTAATCAATTTTAGGGTGAGGAATGGCGAATCACATCTGAATAACTTCCTCATGTTTTATGTAGCCTAAACAAGGATGGCTAGATTTAACTTTTTTTTCTTTAACATCTCACTTTGACATTATTAAGTTCTTCTTGCGGAAGTGAAACGCGGCGCACCTGATGTGGAGGTGAGGGCGCGTTCACGAGCAAATCGCGCTGCCTTGACAGTTTGTCTCTTCAGCATGGGCAGTGTGCAATGTGTGAAATTAGAAGAAATGCTTTGACTAGGCTATGCGATGCACTCGTGAGAGGTGACCGGGCTTTCAAATAATTTAGATTTTCTTGCAATTGCGACTGTGGATCAGGTGCATCTCGATCAGGACCCCTGTCCTGTCTCCCAGACCGCGCATAAAAGCACGCACGCACACACACAGGCATAGCTCTACCTTCCCGACTGCAATTACACTCTGACGGCCAAAGAGTTCAGGATGTGATCGGAGCAAGAAGTAGGCTAAGCGCCAAAGCAGCTCGAGCCATTGCTGGCTATTGATACAGGGAGAGTGAGAAAGCCACCTTTAGTTTGCATTTAACGTAGGCCATTAAGACGCATTAATAGGTGGTGCTATGGTGGTCAAATCAGCAGTAAGAGGCAAAAGGAACAAATTGTCAAAACAGAACCAGTACAACATTCCAAAACATCCAACAATAGCACAGCCATTACACACCGCGGCTATTCAACTTTGACAACTGTGATGATAGACAAGCCAGGCACACCGTGCTCTCCTTCAGATTCACCCCATACATAGCCAACTCCGAGGCTAGGCTAGACTACTTCACCAGCAACAGGCAAGACCTAGCATACCAATACACGCTTCTACGAATCCAATCTCCACAGCAAGAAACAAAAGTACCTGACACGATGCACAACTTTGGTGACATTCCCTTCTCCCGTCACGCTTTAAATGTACATAATTCCTCGCTTAGTTGGTCCGTTTTTGTTCACCAAAGTGATGAGACTTCTCTTCACAACAAGTTAGCTCCTCCAATGGTTTCAAGACCTTATGATGCATGGCCAACACATCTCCGTTAATACCACTTTTATTACTACCTTGACACCACAAGCTAACAAAACAAACTCGCGTCACTGCACCGTTCTACCAAAGTACGTCTAGGCCTAGGTACTGTTCTTTCCGGTCTGGTCGGGTATAAGTTCTTTGAACACAAATGTAAAGCACACGGCGGTGCCAATAAATAAAATCATGACTTACCAGAGGCTGTGACCACCAGTTGACTACAACACCTCTCCAAAATTCCTCTGGAAATGCCCATCCAATTCGTTGTCAAAACTTCCCAAACTGTTTAGCTCATATAGTTCACCTCAGCTAGTTTGATATTTGCTCACGGGCATTTTCTATGATGCTCAATGTTCCTCCGTAGCACTAGCAATCCTACAGTGAAAGAGAGTCAGCGCGGGCAATAGAGTAGAGTAGAGTAGAGTAGAGTAACTTTATTGATCCCCAGGGGGAAATTCAGGATACAGTAGCTGCACCTGATAGTTTTTTGACTACAGATACACGCTTCAGTGCTATATGCACCGGGACCGTGCATCGCAAAGCGATGTGTTTCAGAGCATGTTTTATTATTATTTAAAAAAATAAATAAAAATAAAATAAAATAAATTCGTTTTTTTTTCCCATGGCCCTCCCCCTAACTCCGATTTTTTTTGCCATGGCCCTCCCCTCCACCTCATTTTTTTTCATCATGGCCCTCCCCCCCTACGCACCAGCCCTCCCCCCCCGGTAAATTACGAACAGTCCCTAACTTGAAGGTGATTCAAAAGTTGGATTATACTGCCAAGATGCACAGCAAACACCAATACTGCTGGAAACAATCAACTGCTGGAAATAGTAGTTGGGAGTAGAGGATGACATTTTTCAGGAATTCCCGTGGGTCCCGCCGGTCCTGTGGGATTCCCGCGGGATGGGAGTCAAAATTTTGAAGATGAACGGGAGCGAGCAGGAGCAGGAATAAAGATGAATGGGAGCGGGCAGGAGCGGAAATTAAGATGAATGAGAGCGGGAATGCTTGCTTATTTTTTCATGAAAAAAGCCTATGAAACGGGAGTGGGATTGATTTTGAGTGGGAGTGGGCAGGATTGGGAGACATTCTTTTCAGGACGGGACGGGATGGGATTTGTTTCTTTTACTCCACTCCGGGACGGGACTGGATGGGATTTTTTTTCTGGGACCGGGATGGGACGGGAGTGAAAATCCACTACCGTGTCATGCTCTAGTTGGGAGTATTCTAGCAATTCCGGTGTGCTCTGGACAATGGGACCTTTTCTGTGTCCCAAATGGCACACATGCGCACTATTGTATGTTTCAAAGTGTGGGGTGCTCACGCTGAAAATGTAGTGCACTGAGTTCCCAAACTTTCCAATAATACTATGCACTAAAAAAAACTCGGTGCACTGTGAGCACTATGCACTAAACCCCAGTGCACTGACACAAGTGTGCCATTTAAGACAAAGCACTTGACTTTGGTATATCAGTGGAAGGTCAGAGCATGATGATAGAGAGATGCAGATTGGTCCAGCTCCCTGAAGGTTATGGCCTTGATAATGATGATTTATCTAAGCTGTAAATTATCAATTTATAAACTTGCATTGTTTTTTTCAGCAACCAAAGCAAAAGTGGCATCGCATTTCGCCAATGCAATCAATTATACTGGTCAGATTATAACTATGGTATGTCTGTTCAATATATACCTGTTTAAAAAGTCAGAAATTATTATTTCAATAAAAATGTTGATTTCAGGAAAAAATTATCATGATGAAAGCTACAGTACATACCATATCTCTTGAGATGTAATGATACACATTAAAATTTGCAGTTTTAAAGGTACACTGTGTAACATTTTTAGTTGCTTATTTCCAGAATTCATGCTACCCATGCACTAACGTTACCTTTTTCACGAATACTTAACAGCACCATCAAATTCCAAGTACTCTGGAAAAACTGCACTTTTCTTACATGAACAGACAGGAGGAAAATAATGTCCATAAATAAGAGACTCAGACACAGATCTGGAGTCAGTGGCCAAACATGTCGACCCACCCGCCCACCCACCCGACCTTAACCTCAAAAACATCCAAACGCCCACCCTCACCTCAACTAAAACTTTCTTGCTATCGCCATGGTGATAGTTGTCATGGAGGCAGATTCCCCATGTCATGAGGGGTTGTCTGGGGTGGCTTCTAAATCTGCTGCACTGTTACAGTGGGGGGCAGACACTGCTGCATTGTGCTTTGGTCTCCCCTCTACTGTGAGCCATCACTCATTGACTGTATATATAGGTGGGTGGGTGGGTGGATGCACTGTGCACTGAAGGCTTTGTTCGAAGATGACACAGTGCTACAAACTCAAAGAGTCAGAGTGCGCACATCAGTGACACTGGTGCTGGACCAAACGGAAAATAACCAAAAGGCATTTATAAAGCTCCACAAGACTGTTCTATGCTCCCAACCACTGTTGCACTTTGATGACTGATTGTCCGAAACGTTGTGCTGTTGATTTTTTTTGGGAGCATAGAACCTTGTTTGGTCCAGGTTCTTTAAAAAAAAACAAAAAAAAACAATGACTCTATTAATAATGTAAACTCATATTTATTCACAATAATAGCAGTGGGTATTACAACCACATTATTGCAACCATCACCTACCTAAGGTACAGAAAGGTACACTTCCCTACAAAGGCAAAAGTGCGGTAACTACGTCAACACTGAAGCTGAGAAAAAGGCCTTCAAAGTATTGCTATTAGGTTGGGCATTGTAGTCACAGCAAATTTGGCATCGTGATATCTCTAAAACGGGACGCATTTTAACCATAAGGTTTTGTCACAAGATATGGTGTTATGAAGACCATTTTTTAGTCTAAACTCATTTTTTTAAATATATATATATTTTTAGGGGCTTTTATGCCTTTATTTGATAGGACAGTCTGAGATGGTGACAGGAAGCAAGTGGGACAGAGAGACGGGGTGGGATTGGGAAATGACCCTGGCCGGACTCAAATCGGGGTCCCCGAGGGCATGCAAGCCCAAATGTGGGGGGCTTATCGCGCTGCGCCACAGTGCCCCCCGTCTAAACTCAATTTTGACCAAACACACTGTTACTGCACTTTGCCTTTGCATGGCAGTACAGTGGCTCCAGGTGTTCAGCTCACCTGTGAGGAAGCAGACCCTCCAGAGGCCGGAGTGCAGGGACATGCGTACGTCTGTGCTCTGGTTGAGGGGCAGGATGAGGCCCTCCTCCAGGTAGAGCCAGTAGTCTGTGCTGACGGCCACCCCCAGCAGCCCCACGCCGCTCACCGCCAGCACACTGCTCAGCAGCGTCAGAGCCTTACGCCCACACACGCTCATGCTGCTGCTGCTGCTGCTGCCGTTATTCCCACAGACAAACACCAGATGGTGCCAAAGAGATGAGAGAGCGGCCACACCACCTGTGGAGAGGGTTATTTACAGTATAACCAGAGGTGTCAAAAGTATTCACCAATTTCATGGTGTAAGTACAACACTAGCACATGATAGTACTTTGCTGTTACACCAGTTACTCCGTTGTACCTAATAAAGTACATAGAGTGTATTGTTACTGAAAAACGCTAAAAAAACAACAAGAACCCAACACAAATTTGATGCAACCAGTGCTGAGTTAGATGATTGTAAGACAAGTAGGCCTACACATGTCTATTGGTTACTCAGATAAGTGACCTGTGTTGGAAGGAAACTGTTTTCGGTTTCTGTTTTAACTTTTACTTTGGACATCTCTCTGAGAATAAAACATCAGTTACTACATCAGTTACTCTGAGTATAATAAATCAGTTACTGTGCTTTAATAATATAATTCATGACTGTCTTAAAATAGTCTTCATGCTTGTGTTAAAGATAAACATGTGAACATTATGTTCTGTCTATGCATTTCAACCAGCCTGAGGCACAGTCAGAATGCTATTATGTAGCCCATCTTCTCTTGGCACACACACCCACACAGATGATTTATACTGTAAGACATAAATAGCATTGCAATAAGACTGCAGTGGGAAGGCAAAGTGGAAAAAAATGTGAGAGAAGGATGCTCATGCATGTGCACGAGATGTCTTGAGAATACTGAATGTTGAGACATAGAATGCCCAGGGAAACTCCAACTCCTATTGTGATTGTGACACAGCACTCCACAGCACACAGTGCCCATTGCACACAACAAAATTGCATTTGTCGAACCCCTGACGCCCTGATCTAACCTATAGGGTTTGGAGACATAAAGTGTAGCCTACGTACATTCACTAATAAGCCTGGTCACCTTGTGGACCCTGAATGATTAGTGTTTTCAAGACATTTCAACATTTCAGCAAGTTGGAAAGAACTTAATTCCAGAAAGAAAGAAAGAAAGAAAGAAAGAAAGAAAGAAGGAAAGAAAGAAAGAAAGAAAGAAAAGAAAGAAAGAAAGAAAGAAAGCAGAGCAGCCAGTCTGGGAGAGCACGTGTTGGCTTCCCTTTCAGAGGGCATGGCTTTATCTAGCATTCAGTCCTCGCCACCAACAAATTCCTTCAAAAACGTTTTCTGTTCATCGCTAAAAAGTCAATATAGTCTATAATCTGTCATGTGACTCCTCAATGCGATCTGCCATTGCCATTGGCAATAAATGCTTCGTCAATTTTCTGGCTATAGATGTAGCATTCCCACAATGTCTCAGACAGTGTGTGTGTGTGTGTGTGTGTGTGTGTGTGTGTGTGTGTGTGTGTGTGTGTGTGTGTGTGTGTGTGTGTGTGTGTGTGTGCGTGTGCGTGTGCGTGTGTGTGTGTGTGTGTGTGCGCGCGCGTGTGCGTGTGTTGGTGTGCGTGCGCAGGGGGCTCCTGAGCTACACATTCACACACAGATGTCTGATGAGAACCAGGCTAAGAGAAACTGTATTGAAAAAGTAAATGTCCTGCTCCTTATTCAACTTATTAGCTCATCAACCTGGCTGAAGGGGTGTGGTAATTTAGATATCCTGGCTGGCTGATTGAATGGGCTGACGCAAATATGTGGAAGGATTTGTTTACCTTTTAACCAAAGACACAAAGCAACAAGCAAGAAACAAGACGCAAGCTTCCCTGGAAATGCTGTTATGCTGTATGCACCCGGCAAAGTTGCTTGTATCTATTTCAAAGAAGTGTAATGTTTTCACTCTGTATTTCTATGTATTGCATTATATTGTTTATTAATAGATGAAGAGGAGGCAATTTTAAGTAAACATTGCAACACGAAAAAGCTACAATTGCGGTAATTGCTATATTATTATTTCATTAATTTCAAATGAAGCTAAACAATTGACGAAGTAATAACCCCCAAGATCACATCTCCCTGCCAAAATGTGGAGATGTGACCTAGGGTACTGTAAGAACGCACATATAGCCTGTCAGCAGCAGGATCCCTGAAAGTAAACAAACACAGAGAATGCGCGAGAAAACTTTACCTGAAATTGCGTGAGATGCTGCTCAGTTTATGTTCAGTAGGCTACAGCTTGCTCCGGTGAGTCTTCTTCAGATCGGCTACCTGTACGAGTGAATGTTTTAAAGTGCGCATAGAGAAGCGTTCAACAACGACGCACATGTGAACAGCAGACAACTACATTTGTCACGACGCCACCAGGGTTAAAATAAAATAATGTTAGTTCGTCCAAAGCAATGCGCGCTTTTGCTTGTGTGGCAATAGAGTGGAATTATAAATACGTTGTCAGGCTACTACACAGTGTTGTCCGTTTCAAGCCCAAATAGTACTGTACTGCATATGTTTGAAGACTCCGTTAACAAGGGGGATTATGTCATGATGCACCTCCCAGCTCTCCCTTTCCCTCTGCTTTGTGGCGGCGATGTTGTGCAGCGTGGCTCATGATGGTTAGAACCAATAGCAAATTCCTCTCAACACTCCCTACAGTCACCCGCAAATTGCCACGTTTCACTCATTTCAGATGACCATCCGACTTGAATGGTAAAATATTGTTGTTGTAATGTCCACCGATGTGGAACTTCCGTAACTGCAGTAGCCAACTAGTAGACTACACTTACTACTTTCTCCGTTCAATTTTCCAAACATAACGGATTTCAATTCCATGCATTTGTTGGAGGGAAAACATTTTGACCTTCAGTAGCAGCTATGTATTTTGCAAAGCAACCCACCCTGGCGAGACGCATGTTTTGTTAGTGCGGGAGCTGTCCATGGTGCTAGTGTGGCAAATGGATTTGGTGTACATTGCTCAAGGCTCATTTTTCAATTTACTCGCAAATACTGAACAAGAGGGGTAATAAAGGGGAAATAAAGCGTTTTAATTTTGAAATCCCCTCCCTCAGATAACGTTTATTAAACATAATAGTAGCCTAATCTATTTAGTATGTGCTAATCACAGGACACCTCATGCCCTCTTACATACAGTATATATTTAGCCTACATCCTAATGAGTAGCAGCCCATACCTTTCTTGTGTGAAAATGTTGCTTAATGCTGTTTTACATGTTTACACTATTCTTGTTGTATGCCTACTTTGCTAGGCGAAGCAGCAAATTGTGTGCAATCAGCTCCAATGGCCCCCAACCATAAATCGGTGTGGACTCTATATACATGGGGCCCTGGTGACCCCCCTGTACCACACCCATAGAAATGCATGCATCATTTACTATTGATTGCATGTCTGCAGAATGTGAGTGTGTAAGTCATAGACTGAATAAGTATAGTGGTGTGTTATGTCCACGTATTGGAAACATATAATGTCATACATCCCTCCAATGACCACAAGACCAGGAAGTATTTATTAATCCATTTATTTATACACAGTATTCTTCACACCACAATAAACAAAGAAAACGTATACTGTAGCAGGACCCTGGCAAACACCAGACTTGAGTTAAAAAGTTAGAGAAATGTAGCCTTAATTCCAGAAGCACTCCAAGGATTCGTCCTCCAAATAGAAGAGAAGTAGTTTGAGAGATGATTATCTGAGCTATAACCAATATGTCTGCTTGTTGTATGATTTGTTTCATATTGTATTTGCATGGGAACTGGATGTATGACGATAGAAAGGAGGGTCTGCAATTGGTTATGTCATGGTTTCATTCATCAGGACACGCCTTCTAGAAGGTTCTCAATATGAGACAGGGTTCTAAGGTGTTGCCGTGAAATGAGAGCTAGTTGCGGGTGTTGGGTTTGTTTTTGGTACATGGAAATGATTACTCTTGAACGTTCTCAAGGGGCATAATTAGGTTTACATAAAGCGTAAGGGTGAGGACAGAGGATTGAAGATTTATTTTTAATACGGTTAAGGTCATTGGTTAAGCATATCTGGATTTGGGAAAGAATAATAAGGATTTGGCACACATGGAGGGAGAATTGAAGTTAAGGTTATTACAAGTTGTTCTATTTAAAGGGAAAATGAAAGCCCATAGTAACATGAAGGTAGAACCATTGGTGTTGGGAAGAAAAAAAAAACACTTTTGTAATATTTCAGAGCCATTACAGTGAGGAATATGTGTGGTATAGCAGGCTTTGGCACAGTGAGCGAGTGAATGAGAATACAACAAATACAACGATGATGTCACTTGATGTAGAAGTGGAGGAAATTATTTTGGCTGTCAAGTCAATGTCCTCTGTAAGGGTGGATTTGCAGTGCAGTGACTATGTCTCTGTGGAATTCCACTACAGGTTTTAACAACTGTTCATGAGCAGGCTCCAAGCAATGCTCGCAAGTCCTTGAGAAGTGCTTTAAAGCCTCAACATAACACTTCCAACATTCCCAAACGAATCCTTTCAGAGAGAGGGAGAGAGAGAAAGAGAGACAAGATGGAGAGAAAGAGAGGGCGAGAGAGAGAGAGAGTGAAGAGAGAGAGAAAGGAGAAGGGTGTAAGGCAGGATAGGCGTCTCACTTGGCAAGTTGTAGGAAATCCATGCTTACAGACCTGGGTCTTTGGAACATGCTAACAGCTTGATTTTTAAACAGCATGCTAATTTTCGCCTAGCCTTACATGCATTAAGCAAAAGCCCATAACAAAAACACAACAAAACAAAACAAAACAAAACAAAAAAGCCTCGATATAGCCAGACATGTTGAGTCACCTACTGTAAAAATAAGGGTTCAAGGCAAACACGCGTTCAATCATCCCACACATCACAGTCAGTCCTTAAGATACTGCTTAGCTTAGTATACCATAAATTAAAAGACAAAAACATACAGACAATAAATATATGTGATATGTGAATACATATTACAAGGTTTCTGATACCAAAAAACTATCAAAGATTTAGCCAAACAATCTCTTGTTTTGTGTATAATAATCTAAACATGTAGAAATCTTTCACCATCTACGTTAGTAAAAGCACATTCAATTCTTGGTATAAAATTTGCAACGTAGTCTTTTGAAACTGCCTGGTTGATATTTACAAAAAAATAAAGATCAATTATTGTGTATCTCTGAACAGTAAACACCTGTGTTGTCAACAAACCAAAGAAACAAATAAAAAAAAAACCCTCATAGAGCAAGACCTAGGGAAAGTAGACACTTACATTAGAAAATAACGATGTAAAAGAAGTATCAAGACAGGAAAAAATAACACAAAGGACCAACTAAAAATAACAACATAATACATAATCATAGTACATGTCACATTGTCAGTGTGGTGCTGGATACTGCAGACAGAGCCTCTTAATATAGAGATTAATCTACTGAGTACTTCACGGTCATGTCAGAGAAGAAGCATGCGGTGGAAGGGTTGCGTTGGCAGAACAATTGTTGCCACAACCCCTTAGTACAGTACACTGTAAAAATCTCAAAGTTCCTCAAAAGCCCGATTCGGACGGGACTTTTACTACCTGTGGACCCCCAGTAATTCATAATAATTATGGAGAATGTCTGAGTTCTTAGTCCTGTGCGAATGTGCCATGTCCGTGATTTGTGAAGTAATAATTCCGCAGCGAATTACCTACTGTATTTCGGCGGTGCTGGGGTAATTTCACATATTTGCACCATTTGCACCTCCTTATAATGTCTGTGGATTGAATAAATAACTGACGTTTACTTAACCCGTCCAAATGCGCCCTGAAAAATCACTGAGGTCCTGGGGTAATTGTGAAATACCATGGGTCTATAGGTAGTATTTATCCTGTGCGATTCGGGCTAAAGATTCTTCAGTTGTGAATCTGGGGGAAACCTAAACGCACTGGGTTCCTCAGAGTTCATTTAGGGGATCCTTCACAGTGGCAAAGAGAAGAACCCCAAGGTTCCTTGAAAAACCTTTGCATTCTTGTGTTCTCTGAGCAACCTTCCAGAAAACCTCAGAGTTTGTCCTAGAACTTTTACTAATGTTTAACCTGTAAGTTTCTCTGAGAACTTTTAAGTTCTTCAGAGAACTTTTAGGGATTCCACACAGTGGCAAACTGAAGGTTCTTTGGGGCACTTTTCATTTTTGTAGTGTATATTGGTAAACCAGACTTTCGTAATTCCTTTCATACTGAGCACCTCGCTATGCTAGCCTCGTACTACATATCACTTTGCACAGGGGCTGACCGTGCTAGTAAGGGTAAACCAACCCTTTGTGCTACCCTGCCTGATTGAGCTAGCCTGGCAAACCAGCCGCAGTTCCCACAGTTCATTGCATACAGAGGGTCTGGCTGTACTCTGCATATGGCGTAGCTCCCCCTGCATTCAATGAAATGAAGTACAAAGGCCTGGTTTACCAGTGCTGTACCGACACTATTTCGCAAAGTGAGTTCATCCAAGAAAACACGCTTGCACTCACTCGCTGATCATCTCCACTAAGAACAATACAGGCAGAACGTGCGACCTTAGTGCTTCTTTTTGAAGTTTCTCTCATAGCTTATCTTCTACGACTGAAGATCCTCTCCGTAATATTTTACATCATGTACAAAGTCACGTTTTTTTGTGTGCAATGGCATCCCTCCATTGCGACCCACCTCACGTAATTCGTCTAAATGCAGGTAGCACTGCAACGTAAATGAAACACCCCCATCCTGTGAGGGGAGGAACGGCCCTCTAAACAACAAAATGGTGGCCAACCACTACAAGAGTGGCTGCTGTCCACCTGCAGAGGGGCTGATGGAGGATGAGAAGAGTGCATCAGAAAGGGTCTCGTCATGCTCACAACTCCACAAGAGAGTCCAGAAGAGCAAATATATCCACAAAAAGATTTGCTAAGTAGGAACTTGCTAAAATGCATACAGAGACATTAGATAGAAAAAAAGAACAGTTTAGGTGCAGGTATTGTCTCTTTTTGGCACTCCCGAAACAATTGCTAACTATTCATTTTTTTTACATATATTTCTGTTAGTTTTTTTCTCCTTTTTACAAATATAGATACTGTATACTTATAGATATGCTATACCGAATACCGTTGCTATGATAGAAATGGCAGTCAGGTACGTTCTCTCGGGAGGTAGGAAGGGGTAAGGGATCATCAGGAGAGGGCCTATAAAACAGTTGTAAGTCGGCATGCGTCAGTTCACAGAGGGACTTAGGGGGGGAGGAAAAGGTGCCAACGTACTGTACACGGGGGAGGGAAGGCATACTGTGGATGGAAGAGAGCATCACGTCGTCTACGTACCGGTACGTACCGTCCCTTCTACAACATATGGTACTGCAATAGCCAAATAATACCTCACACAACTGTACATTGAGCGGGTTCATTAAACTCGGGGTGGTGCGGCCTGACTATCATTGGGCTACGGGTGAGAGCAGGGCTTGGGGGGGGGGGGTTGGCGCAATAGGCTGGCCTGTGCTAGTGGTTCTCCCCCAGACCTGGAGCATGATTTGTCATAATTGAGTGGCAGGCTCGTACATTTTATGGATGGTGATAGGGTAGCCTTCTGTCTAACCTTCTGTTTGTGTGCCTTTATTGGGTCAAGGTCTTGTCTGGGGGATAATGAGTAAGAGTCTGAGTAATAGAATGATGCCTGAACTTCTGGTGGTGGGTACGTCACATACATCCACTGTGTGTGTGTACCTCTGTTGAGTCAGGTTAGGCGGCCTGAATATGGATGTGGTGGGAGATGTATTACAATCCCACACAAATCAGTATTTGATGTTGTGTGAATAACTGGTTTGCTGAGAAAGGCATGTTAAGACTGCCTCGTTCAAACATCCTGGTTATGTCTACTATTGTCATAACTATAATTGTAAACTCTGCTGCATCCACACGGAACAAAACTAACAACATTTTTAGAGCATCCATTTCGCTGTAGGATGTTAGTTTTGTCATGAAACATCAATTTTTCTGACTCAGTCCTATTTTAACTGCTGTATTCTATTTCATGTGGACCCAGCCCATTCCATTTAGGATGGAGCCTCATCTTCTGTACCTAAGATAGCTGCCAAGAAGCGTTGCCATGACGGCTGTGGAGTTACCAGGCAGGCCTTTCCTAATGCCACAACCTAGCCTCTGTACTGAATACTGCTGAAAAGCCCTCACGCGGCCCCCTTCCAACTACCAATACAGAAAATAGAAAATTCATACCCATTTTTAAAAAGTGGAATTTAAAAATTAGCAATTTGGATTCATGTACCTGTGATGCTCACACACCCCTAATCAATCCCCAAACACTGACTCCAAACATCTTTACGTCTCTGTCTCTCTCTGCTCCTGGTGTCCTGTATATGCATACAGGGTCCTTGTTGCACAGTGTCTCATCCCAACTCGTCAATTTCTGACTACCTTTGACCAGGCTGCAATTTTTGACGACTAAGGTATGCCCTTGGATTCAAAATATGACATGCGCCTCAAACGTGCCCCCTTGTGGCAGCATAACTTCACTGACGGTCAGGGTTAGGGAAAGGTCTACGTTTAGGCCACATAGTCAACTAGTGACATGGCAGGTATGCCCTCGACATCAACAAATTGTAGTCTGTTCAAAGGTAGTCCGAAATTGACGAGTTGGGATGAGACTGTGTTGGCTCCTCATACGACGCTGCTGTGCAGGGATGGGTGGATGAACTGGGGGTTGATGAAGGAGAAGCCGGCGAACTCGCTCTGGTCTATGTTGGCGATCACCAGCTGGTCGGGCGGGGTCAGGACAGGCTGCGTGCGCGTGAAGAACTTGTCGAAATTCTCGGCTCCTTTGCCACACTGCACATAGACGCGCGCACACACACACACACGCACACACACACACACACACACACACACACACACACACACACACACACACACACACACACACACACAAGGATGGATGAATAGACGCGCGCACACACACACACACACACACACAAACAAACACGGTCAGACGAACAGACAGACACAAATGGACACACACACACACACACACACACACACACACACACACACACAAGAGAGAGAGACAAAAATCAGTTTAGGAGCTGGTCATCTGTGCTCCAGCTTCCGACAGAGCTCAGCTCCAACGGCCTTATCTATGAATGGCAACTTGCAGACCGGACATGTTTGTTCCTCTCCTCTTTTATCTGCCGAGACTATTTATAGGCTCCTGACGCCACTGAGGGGCATTAGTGATGTGGCCAATGAAACATATTGTACAAGAAGCCCTTTCAGGAGGGGAGGAAGCCTGGACAGGCTGAGGAAAAAAAGAACGAGACGGAGAGAGGAGGGACACACACACACACACACGCGCGCACACACACACACACACACGTGGGCGCGTGCGCACGCACACACACGTACACACAGACACCACATCGCTTTCAGATCCTGGAGGAGATGAATGAGATAGGTACGTACAAAAGCATCCTCTTCCATTCATGCTTTAAAACACACGCACACATACGCACGCACACACACACACACACACACACACACACACACACACACACACACACACAGAGAGAGTCTCCCTTCTCCCCTCATCTTCTCCATTAACTGTCCAGGCCTTAATGCTGCCTTCGCTCTTGTGTTGTATGAAATAACTGTGCGTGAGTCTCGACTGCATGCTCCACTATCGGGGCATCTACACTGTAACTGTTTACAATACATTATATTACAATTTGCTGATGCTTTTATTCAAAGTGGGTTACTGATATTTACAGGGTGTTGGTTACAGTCCCTGGAGCAATGTGGTATTAGATACCTTGCTCAAGTACGTTTCAGCCATGGGTGGAGGTGTAGGGAGCAGTAAGGGTAAGATTCGAACCCGCAACCTTCTGATCTTAAGACCATCTCTCTAACCATTAGGCTACGGCTGCCCCTACACCACACTTGCCTGTCCACTGGATGCTGAGGCTGAGAGAGTAGAGCCGCTGGGTACCGGCCTATGCAGCATCCTGGCATTCAGGTCACATACAGAAGCTACACACTCTCTGACTGAGTGATGGCCTGTGACAGCCAGTCTGCACGATGTGTTAAAAACATATTTTTAGCTGCTTTCTGTAAATAGATGCTTCAGAGCACAACGGACATAGTTGAAAAGAGAAAAGAAGAAAAAAGACAGGCCACACAACACAACAGAGCCAGAGGGCAAAGAAACAGGAAGCAGGAAATAGTAAACATAAAAAGAGAGAGAGAGAGAGAGAGAGAGAGAGAGAGAGAGAGAGAGAGAGAGAGAGAGAGAGAGAGAGAGAGAGAGAGAGAGAGAGAAGAGAGAGACAGCATGCCTTTCATACCCATTGACAACAAATATCACATGCTCTGTTTGTTTTGTTTGTAGGTTTGTTGATTTTTCACTGGCGTGTTTATGTACAAGTATACTACATAAATTCACATAAAAAATAACAGAGACAGAGACAGAGAGAGTGAGCCCTCTACTCACCACTTTGGGCTTGAAGGGAGGCTGTATCTCACGGTTGGCCAGCCGGTCCCAGTCAATACGGCGGAAGAAGGCCTGCTCTCTGATGTCCCTCTCACCCTCCGGACCACAGCCCAGACGCTTAGACGGATGCTTGGTCATCAGCTGAGAGAGAGAGAGAGAGCGAGGGGGAGGGGGGGATTAAGAATTCTAGTATTTGGGCATTGGAAATTAGCCAAGGCTATAAATGCTATGATGCTATTCTGTTGGGTTTGCATAGCCTACATGATGTGTATCTGTCCCTATCAAATATACCGAACTGAGTAATACTGTGTGTTAATGTGATAATTCGTACACACAGAAAATCATTTCTACATGGTTGCGTTTTGCTTGTCCTTTTCCTGCTTTTCTGTGTGACACACTGAGCGACTTTACTAAAATAAAAAGATCATGTTATTTCCCCTCTACAATACCACCTTACGATTTGAAATAGATATGGTCAACTCATAAAAAAGAAATAGAATTTTCTATCTTAGACTCAGATTGATTGAATCACATCTTACATTTAGCAGCAGATGTCTGCGTCTCAAAACAATTAAAAAAGGGAGAGGGGACTCAGTCCTCCTTCTGTAACCCCCCCCCACCCCCCACTCCCCCATCCCAAAACACTAAGGAAGGATGGACGCTCTCTGTAAATACAGATGTCAATCTGAAGCTGGATGTCTGTGCCTGCCGGCCGGGTTATTAAAACCCTGCGTGAACCCCATTGGCCCAGGGTGACAGGGAGGCCACCCGTCCTCAATCACAGCTCATCACTCACTCTATCACTGTGGGCATTTCTCAATGTCAAGTGTTCTAGCCTCGGTTGGTTCGGTTCGATTTTTTGTTGGGAGTGTCCAATTATTTATTACACTTGGAGCTTGTTATTGGATAGTCTTTGGTGGAATCCGCGAAAAATGGGCGCTACTCGTCCTAGCAAGGCTAAGACACTTCACTTTGAGAAATACCGTGTATCTCCTGATCCATCACTCAGCATGTGGCAGGGACATGACAAACAGCTCCTGTCTACGCTTCCCTCCACAAGACACAAAAACAAATACACTCCTATCTTTCCTTATCTACATGGCATCACTGGGCTCTCTCTGTCTCACTATTTCTGTGTCCCCTTCTTTCTTTCTTTCTTTCTTTCTTTCTTTCTTTCTTTCTTTCTTTCTTTCTTTCACTGTCTTTTCTTTCTCTGTCTTTGTTCTGTATGTCACCACCCCATGCTGACCTCTGTCTCTCTCTCTCTCTCTCTCTCTCTCTCTCTCTCTCTCTCTCTCTCTCTCTCTCTCTCTCTTTCTACTGTATCTATGCATCACCACGGCAACAGTGATGTGAAAACTCACCCCTTTGCAAATGGAGACTGCCTCTTTTGTCATGGACTTGGGGTAGGAGACGTTGTGCTCCATGATGGACTGAAACAGCTCGTCTTCGTCCTCACCGTCAAATGGCGGCTAACGGAAGACAAGAGACAGGGCCAAGAATGAGAAAAAAAATCTGATTAATGCACTCCAAATTAAAATGTCTTTATAATTTTGGACGATTATTTGGACATTTGGATTTTTAATACTTTTGTCCATATAGGACTTACAAAAATAATAAAGACATTTTAATTGAATGATTGGAATAACAGCATGCCATAATCTACAAACACAAGAGACAGGTCATAATGAATTGGCAATAATGTTGAAAACCAAAGCCCAGACGAAAATGCAGAAAAAAGGCATTCAATACCATACAACAGTCTTCACAATGAAAATGCAGTGTTAATTCAACTCTTAGAGAGTACTAGGACCAAGTACACTCTAGAAGATGTTAAATCTACTCTCTGGGTGTTAAATTAACACCCTAGATTTTTTTTACCGTGTTATTGTGTGTTAAACTGAACTAAAATCAACATCTCATCTGTTTCTCCCAGTGAGAGTGTATATATATTCTACGGTAATCTATGGCTTCTCCTAAAACTTGTCCCTAGGCAACTGAATTCTGTACATTTGTACTGACACAGAAGGGTAGCTCTGCTATGCTATTCAACAGGCTATGTTCCATATGCAGTCTTGCATAACGATTCAGTGTGGGTGGAAAGACATGGTGATATGATATCACATCTCCTTCGCACATTTTAAAAGCATTTCTTCCCACTGCGCCTCAGTCAGCTCTCTGACATTTAGTGGCATTTGGTTGTGTGATAAGAGCTCTAAGGAAATGGGACAGATGTGTCATTTCCAGAAAACCCAAAGAGGATGAGGTGCTGAACCGAGCCAGGAAATAAGAAATAAGAAGAGGACGATGAAAAGGCTAACAGAGTTAGATAGAGTACCAATATACTTAATACACTTTTTTATCATGGAAAATACCATGGAACCTACAGTAAACCCTTGATACTCGAAAAGGAAGTGCTAATAAATAACTATATTTACATGCCCCAGTCCCTTGATGAGAAAATGTAACCATATATAACCACATCTATGTTAAGCTGGCAGAATGCCACTACCATGAGGTTTTTTTTTTTAAAGAGTCTGGAAGATAAACAAAGTCACATAAAATGAAAGAAAGGGAAGCGCCATCAATAGCTTTTCATGTTGGCAGGTGACAAAATGTTGCCATGCTTAACCACACCTGTCACGCTTGCATCATGCCAAGACTGTAACCTTTTCTTAGAATGGCCAGCTGGACAAATTCACATAAAATGGAAAAACTCAAAACACTTGTAGAGAGTTACTTGTGCAAAATCCCTGGCGCTGAACAAAAAAATTACGTATTTTTGGAAAAAAGGTTCGCACACTCCTTTGGATTTTTTTTTTTCAGATTGAGGAATCTGAGGAAGACCGAGAGGTCGAAATGTCATCATGCCTGAAAAAATAGCTTAAAGAAGAAAAAAATCCAAAGGAGTGTGCAAACCTTTTTTCCAAAAAACCTGAAAACAGCAACGTATCCATATTTTTGCGTAATGGAGCAGAAAATTCTACATCTAATTTAAAGTACCACATGCAAAAGGGAGTGCCATTAACAACTTTCACCCGAAGTCACCCGAAGTCACCCGAAGACAAAATGTTTCCACATTTAACCACACTTACGCCACGCTTGCAAAATACCAAGACGGAAAGCCTTTCTTATAGTCAGGCCAGCTGGATAAATGTACATTATGTAAATTAGAAGGCAGCACACCAGCCAGCTATTTATCAGTACTTTTGGAATCATGGAGAAACAAAAAGGTGGAAAATAAATGTAAAAGTGTTTAAGAAACACAAGGAAGTGCCATCACTTTCCATTGCCGTCCCATGACAAAATGACATATTTTATTGTGCCTATGTCACTCTTGCATAATACCAAGACTGTAAGCTTTTCTTAGAATGGCCAGCTGGCAATGCTGTCTGCTGCCTGCCACCCCAGTGGGGTGTGGAGGGAGTACAGGATGGGGCTGAGAAGACCAGAACAAGGAAGAGCATCATCCTAACTCTGGTTTACATCGCCTGAAGAAAAGGGAATTTGCCCTACTTTATTAACATCAAGTGGCAGTGTTTGTACATATATTGTAGTATTCTGTCAATGCAGTGTTAGTTTTTTTTCAAGTATGTTTTTCGGGGGCTTTTTAGGCCTCTATTATGAAAGGATAGTGTGAGAGGAGACAGGAAATGGGCTGGAGAGATATGGGGTAGGGCTGGGAAATGACCCCAGCCGACACGAAACGGGGTCCCCTTGGGCATGCAAACCCAAATGCGGGGGGCTTAGCGCGGTGAACCACTGCACCCCCCTGCAGTGTTAAATTCTGATGGAAGAAGATTGAGAAATTTATTTGGAATTACACAGTGCAAAAATGTTAGAAGCTTTTGAATTATAATATCTTTGGATTTCAGCCACATTACTGCTCCAGGTTTTCCAATGTGACATAAAGATAAGAAACGTTTATCCCAAGCTCGTTAAGCTAGTTGATGTATTGGGATTCAGTTCAGGAGAGGTCCCTGGCCTTCTTGCCCACATAAACTAAATTACGAAAAGTATTCGCTAACCTGATTAATTTGACAGGCCTGCAGAGTCCTAACCTGAACCCAAGAGAACACCTTTAGGATGAATTAGAGTGGAGACTGAGAGCCAGGCCTTCTCAACCAACGTCAGTGTGTGCGCTTTTGGAAGAATGGTCAAAAACTCCTATAAACACACTCCTCAACCATGTGGAGGTTTCCCAGATGAGTTGAAGCTGCAACATTTCTTCCTGACTATAGGGTTCTTTTTTCTCAGACCTCACTGAGCTCCCCCCCCCCCCTACAAACTATGATTCAAGCGAAAGGGAGTTCTTCCTCACCCCTGATGCCACCAGGGGCCGCATCTGAGCGCCCAATCTCTGTGTGACTATCTATGACTTATGCTAGGCCCAGCCACTATGGACCTTACGCATCTAAGAATCCTGGTCCTAACCTACGTTGACCTTATGACTCTACAATCTCTATCTATCTCTTCTTCCTCTGCCTTCCTGCTATTTCTGCCTCTCCTCTATACCTCTCCTTTTAAATCCATCTCTAACAATTATGTTTTTTCCCATTTGTTAAGCACTTTGAGTTACATGCCTTGTATGATACAGTGCTATACAAATACAATTATTATCATTATTATTATTAACATTTAGACCAAAATACACTGTATCATATTGAACCCTATGGGTCAGGAATGGGATGGCAGTTCATATGTGAGTCAAGGCAGGTTAGCGAATACTTTTGGTAGATGTATAATATTCATTATGCCTAACTGTTAAATCAAGACTTCTTATCTTTCTTATGCTTCACACATAGTGGTTTTTTTTTTACCTGACATGTTTACCCGGTGTAGCTTCCGTCTCCATCAGAGGGTCACATGGATGTTGATGCGTGACATGCTTTAAATGTTTTTGTAATATAACATACTGTAATACTTTCAGTAATATAGTGTTGCTTACCTGGCCGGCGAGCATCTCATAGAGTAGGACTCCATATGCCCACCAGTCTACTGACTTCCCATACGGCTGGTAGGCGATGATCTGATGAGCACACAAGACAGACATGGACACGGAGAACGTCACTACCTCGTTACGACTGTATAATAATGTGTGTAAGATTTTATTTTCAAAAAATCTTTAAGTATTCAATTTCTAGATCTAAATTGGTGATGATCAAGTGGAGAAAAAAACAGCACCACACAGAAGGCCTAGACACAGTCTACAAAAAATACAGTGTTACTGTAATCCAACACTTCAGAGAGCCATCTGGACCGAATACACTCATGAAGATGTAAAATTGAATCCACACTGCAAATTTTACTGGGGACACTGAAGAAAGATACTTAAAACTGAGCCTGAAAAGATAACTATAAATAGACACATTCATGGGCAACAACAATTCTGGTAGTGTGTCTGAAGAGTCTACAGATCCCACCCACACACAATGTTGTTGGTAAGTGCACAGAATAATTGCACGTGCAGCCTTTTTCCTATATGCTATATTTACATTCTCGTATACAAAGTACATTGATACAGTATATATACGTACCACCCACCACATATACATGCATGCTGCTAAGCTTTGTACACTAGCCAATTTCTTTTAAACACACACACGCACGCACGCACGCACGCACGCACGCACGCACGCACGCACGCACGCACACGCACACGCACACGCACGCACGCACGCACGCACGCACGCACGCACGCACGCACGCACGCACACACACACACACACACACACCCACACACACACAAAAAGAAGGCACATACACGTAGGCACGCACGCACGCACACCCAATCACAGCTACACTAGGCTCTTAATTACAGATTGTGGATGCCAAAAGTCACTGCTCATTGTAACAGAGATTTCATGTTCTTTGTGTGTGGAGGCTTGAAGGCTTGTTGAAGGCGTGTGTCCTCAGCTTCCATAAATAGCCACAAAGTCTGCAGTGCTAGTTGTTACTCTGCAGGGGGCTAACGGCTTGTGTGTTTTCACATGAGCAGTCCGAGTGAAATCTGTGGGCCATCATTTACTATATTTAGCGCACCAACATACTGGGGGCTAGGGAGGGGAGATGGGTCAGGGCCCTCCCCTGTGCGTTTCAGTGTGGAGAAAATGAAGTCTTCGAGGTCCAAGAAACAGCAAGATCAACAAGTCAACTGCAGCCTACAGTGCAGTGCACACTGACATTTCATTCCGAATTAAAACTCACTTTAATTCTGAATAAAGCTTGATTCCGCTTTGAAAACGGCACGTAAATACTTCACAATTCTGAATTAAATGAAAGGTCAAAGGAAAGGAAAGGAATAAACCTCATGTAGGGGGGCGCTGTGGCGCAGCGCGCTAAGCCCCCCACATTTGGGCTTGCATGCCCACCCTCGGGGACCCCGGTTCGAGTCCGGCCGGGGTCATTTCCCGACCCTCCCCTGTCTCTCTACCCCATTCGCTTCCTGTCACCATCTTCAACTGTCCTGTCAAATAAAGGCATAAAAGCCCATAACAATATATTTGAAAAAAACCTCATGTAAACATAGTCATTCTCTAAATATTTATTGCAGACTGCATGGAGTTGCATACTGTGCAATGGATTTGAAGTCACAGTATAGAGATAGTGCATTCTACTCCTCTTGCATTCTCTAGTGGTCTATGGTATAGTCTACAAGCAGCCAACAATGGATCCAACTGACACTCAACTGAACAATGTGTGACATGTGTCTCAATTCTGAGTAACATTTGTCAAGAGATTTATCTTAAATCATGGCTGGGTCATGCCACACATTTTTTTTTTCTGTGATCAACTCACAACACAACAGTTTCACAACAGTTCATTCACAACAGTAATACAGTTCTTTGTTTGGCTTATTTGTAGTATATGTCAGTTATTGATTTTTTTCTATTATTTATTTTGTTTTGTTATACTATTCATGCCCACCTGCTGTGGCCTCCCCTACCAACATCTCACGGCCCCCTGGTTTCCTTTGAAAACCAATAGTCTAGCAACTCTTATAAGATGCATTTCCCAGGGTCTACCATCCTTCTTGGCAACCTAGAGATGTAGTGACTGACCCTTAGATGGAGAGCACTGGTGACATCAGCATCACTCAACTGCCTCTCTGCCTGTCCGCTGCCCAAATGAGATGTGACAGAGCTGTCAGCAGAGTCATATACACCAGAACCGCAGCACTGTCGTCTCTCCTCTCTTCACCACTTCTCTCCCGTCTCGTCTTCTTTTCTACTCTCCTGTCCTGTCCTGTCCTGTCCTGTCCTGTCATGTCTTCTCATCTTCTCCTCCTTCTCTCTACTTCTCTCCTGTCCATGCTTCCCATCCTCTCCTCTCTACCCCTATTCTCTCTGCAGGTTCTTCAGTCTCTCCTTTTTTCCTAATAAAAGAGAATTACCCACAGCTTCCGCACTGCAAACACAATGAGCTGTGGGATATAAAGGCGCTAATCGACACGGGCCTTGTGCAATTCCACACGATTGTGTCTGTAAAATTGCCTCTGTATAGACTCATGGAGTTGGCCTGACATGGTGAATTTGTGAGACCAGTACTGGCTGTATTCAGAAAGCCGGATTTGTTTTTAATTCAACCTTGTACATGGGGATGTTTCAAAAGCGCACACACACACACACACAGACACATACACGCACGTGCGCAAGAGACGCACACAGGCGCCGCGCACACACACTCAAACACAGCCCTACCTCTGGTGCGATGTAGTCGGGTGTGCCACAGAAGGTGCGGGTGGTCATGCCCTCATACATGTTCTCCTTGCACATCCCGAAGTCGGCGATCTTGATGTGGCCCTCCGAGTCCAGCATCACATTGTCTAGCTTCAAGTCTCTGTGGAAGACAGACAGACGGACAGACATGCAGATAAAGAAAAGAGTCAGAGAAACAGAGACAGACAGACAGAGATATAAAGAGAGTTGTGCAGTTAGAGAGACAGACAGGCAGACAAACAGTCAAAGAGACAAAGAGTCAGAAAGACAGACAGAAAGAAAGAAAGAAAGAAAGAAAGAAAGAAAGAAAGAAAGAAAGAAAGAAAGAAAGAAAGAAAGAAAGAAAGAAAGAAAGAAAGAAAGAAAGAAAGAAAGAAAGAAAGAAAGAAAGAAAGAAAGAAAGACATGTGCTTTGGGAGTATTTATTTCTAGAAAAGCTGCAACCTTCATTCTACAATTCTACAATTATGTTGTTTATTTATTGGGATAACATGACAAACTAGAAAGGTGTTTTAGCCTAGGCCATCTTCAGCGGAATTGTAGTAGTAGTTGTCGTCTGTTTTCTTTGTATTGATCCAGTTGCTCGCATTCAATGACTATTTTTTAAAACAGCGTTCAGCGCACGTCCTCAAAAAACAGTGATTAGGGGTTGCGCTGTGGCGCAGCTTGCTAAGCTCCCCACATATGGTCTTGCATGCCCATGGGGACCCAGGTTTGAGTCCTGTTGAAACTAGATAATTTCCCACCCCTACCCCCTCTCTTGTCTCTCCTGTTCATTTCCTGTCTCATCTCACACTGTCCTGTCATAATAAAGCCCCCAAAAGAAAATAATAATGAAAAAGTAGTGGTTAGAGTAGCTATACCATTTATTACCTCCGCCAAGGAAGTAATGTTTTGGGTCGCGTTGGTTTGTCTGTCTGTCCGTCTGTCTGTTTGTTTGTTTGTTTGTCAGCAGCATAACTCAAAAACTAATCAACGGATTTGGACGAAACTTTGTGGGTTTGTTGATAATGACCGAAGGAACAAGTCAATTCAATTCTGGTGGTGATCCAGATCACGAACCGGAACCAGGACTCTTTTAAAGATTCTGTCACCAGGAGATCTCAAAAACGAATCAACTGAATTGGACAAAACTTTGTGGAGCTGTTATTGATGACCCAAGGAACAAGTGATTAAATTCTGGTGGTGATCCAGATCACGAACCGGAACCAGGACTCTTTTAAAGATTCTTCACCATCTAGATGCCCCCTTGTGACCAGAAATTGAATTGCGGGAACAGCACAAAAACAAGGCAGAAAGACTTAGGGTGTAACATGATCAAATGGTCCTTGGCGGAGGTCTGCGCTCTCTGAGTGCTTCTAGTTCAAGTTTGAATTGGGATTGTGTCATTTCCCAACCTTACCTTACACTGCCTCTGTCTCACTTACAGCACATAATCTTACAAAATAAACTTAAAACAAAAAAATGTACTTTCCTATGCTTTAAATACAGTATACCACCATATCAATAAAATCCATTCATCTCCTCATCAAAAGCTCATGGAGCTTTACCCCCCACACACATCTACTCTCCTAATCTCTTCAAAAAGTGTTCCACATCCATGTACACGTACCGTTATAACACAGTCTCTGGGTGGCGCGCTTGTTTATTTAATTATTTATTCATTTCTTCTGGGTGGTGCTGTACTGTAGGCTGAGGTGACATTTGTGATTCATCTGAATTCGATACCACAGAGGATCAAAATGACAACTGTTTGCCACTGGGGGAGTTTGCGAAAGGTGGAATGAGGTTGTGGTGGCACCTGGTTTTCAAAAGAACAGTCAGGGTGTTTGGGTACAGCAAAAATGTTAAAAAAAAAAACCACCTTCGATGCTACATCCATCCCCCTCATAATTCCCTTATTTTCTCTTCCCTCTAGAGAAGCCCACCATCTCGATCCGTCTGCCTGGGTGTCTCTTTTCTCATCCACTCTCTCTCTCTCTCCTCTCTCTCTCTGCCTCAGAGAGTGCTGATCGCCTGTTTTGCACGCAATTTGTCATTCTTTGATTCTCTCCTCTTTCTTTGTCCGTATTTTTCCTCAGTCTATACTATACACCTCTCTCTCTCCCTCTCCCCACCCCCCCCCTCTCTCTCTCTCTCTCTCTCTCTCTCTCTCTCTCCCCTCCTCTCTGTTTGCGATCCACCTCTGCTTCCTCCAAGGCATGACTCACCTCTTCTCATCTCATTTGCACCATAATATTGATGCCACACTCCTGGCCCTGCCAATCTGTTTTCAGCTGTCACACTCCTAAACAAGCCTGGGATTTCAGCCACACTGATTATGTCTTTGTCGTTAGGAAAACTCTCTGCTGATAAACACCTAAAACCTGTAGCAGGCGGTGCAGTTTATGAAGACCATGGTTATGCAACAAGTGGTTTAAGGATTCGCGAGAAGATAGAGGCTGATGCGTTTTGTCTAACACATCTACAGTACCAACACGTGTACAAAAAGGCAGAACACGTGTGTTCTTGTTTTTCATATGCATAGAGAGAATGCACAAATATAGCACTGAAATGGCCAATTTAGCTTAACACATACAGTGCATTACTGTATGAAAGAAAGACGTCTGCATATGTTTACATCTCTGAAGAGAGAATGTAAAAAAGAATTCATTGCCACACATACCTGTAAATGATTCCTTTTCGGTGGAGGAAAAACAATCCAACAGCAATTTCTGCAGCGTAAAACCTAGGAGGAGGACAACATAGTATGTTAAAATGGTGCATATTTGACTTGTCATTTTCCTTACAGAGGTAAATGTAACATAAGATATGGTGGTATAGCATGAAGCTGTGGATGGATACAGGATACACTACAATGTTCCAATTAAGCCATTGTTTTGGCTTCAAAATAAAATAAAACTCTAAATGTAGTTTGACACTTACAATTAAATTATCATAAAAAGTCTAAACAATGGACTTGAGCGCACTCTAGACATATTTAACTATGTCAGCACTTCTGCTAGGAGTGAGAAGGTGCTTACACAGCCTGTGGTTCCTTGAACTTGCCCACGTGCTGAATGTGGTACATGAGATCTCCTCCATTGATGTACTCCATGACAAAGTAGAGCCGATCCTGTCCAAGACAAGACACAAGACAAGCGCTCCATCAGACAGATCATTTGCTGATACACATACAGTACCATACACACACTATAGTTACACTCAACATCATGAACGAGCGTCACTCATCACCACACTTCAGTGTTCAATTTCATCTGAGGCGTTGGAGAGTGAACTTAAGAACAAACACCGTGGAATGACAGTAATGGTTAATGGTTAATAATATTATTATCATTACCTCTGCCAAGGAGGTTATGTTTTCGGTCGCATTGGTTTGTCTGTCTGTCTGTCTGTCTGTTTGTTTGTTTGTATGTCTGTCTGTTTGTCTGTTTGCCTGTCAGCAGAATAACTCAAAAAGTTATGAACGGGTTTAGATGAAACTTTGTGGAGTTGTTAGAAATGAAAAAATGTTTAAAATAATTAAATGTTGATGTTTATCCGGCTCACAATCCGGACCCAGGATTTAAAAAAAAAAAGATTCTTCAGCATTGCTAGCCTAGAAATTGAATTGCGGGATAGGGCGAATTTTGACATTTCAGTTTCTAATTCCACAATAAGAAGGCAGAAAGACTTAACACAAAAATCGGGTGTGACATAGTCAAATGTTCTAACAAACAGCTTCCTTGGTGGAGGTCTGCACTCTCGGAGTGCATTTCTAGTTTACAATGTGTTTGTCTATGTGTTTGCTATGTGCTGTGTGGATGACCAGGTGGCATTCAATTTCACCTTTGGGGATTAAAACCCCTTAGCTCAGCACTATGGCTCTCTGTAATGTCATGGCAATGTTGTTATGATGTAGTTAAGCATTTTCAGCAAGTGAATAGGGTCGCCGGCGAGCCCAGCTGCAGTAAAAGGGTCTACTAATGTCTCTCATCATCATCATCATCATCATCATCATCATCATCATCATCATCATCATCATCGCAGATATTGCTCACCACAGTCTGGAAGCAGGAGTGCAGCTGTGTGAGGAAGTGTGGCTTGTCTCTCTGCGCCAGCACCCTCTTCTCCACCATGGTGCACTCCACGTCATCGTCCTGGATCACCACGTCCTTCTTCAGGATCTTAATGGCAAACAGCTCCTCTGTACCCTTCATCTCGGCCAGCATCACCTGAGGAGCAACGCAAGAGAAATATACTTACATATATAAATTATATACTATATACTGTGTATACTATACTATATATGAAGAGTTCAGATGCAAAACCCCCTAAGTGCCTTTTCAGAAAATAATCTTAATTCATTTTTATTTAATACAAAGCTATCAAAATTGCACATTTTTTATTTTATTTATGTAATATAACTATTTATATGTATTATCAAGTACATGAATGTGAACCAAACCAACAACAGGGTTCTCTAAAAATATAGAAGTGCAGGTCTGCCGAAATGGAGTTAGGGGGTTTTGCACCTGAACTCTTCATATATACACACAGTATATGTGTTTAGTATTATTAGTAGTAGTATTATTATTATAGAAATGATTTGGTAGTGACAGTGAAGAGATGAAAGGAATTGCTTGGGATAGATAGAGAGATGGGCTAGGTTGCTTCTAGTCAGGCAAGGAGCATAACAATTAACATTTCCCAAACTGCATGGTGGTGACCCGCCGCCCTTGGTTTGCTACTGGTTGTTTGCTACCCAACAAAGTGGGAGGAGTTTCCGATTTTTCCGGAGCTCAGAGACGATATATGTATTACTCCTTGCCTGACTTAAGTCGATGATAATCAGGCTAACAGTGAAGTGCCATAGTCATTTACGTATAGTATATGGTACACTATGGACGTCTGAGCCAGCTATGTTGTACCAGAAAGTCAAAGAATGCGTGCACATCAGTGGCACAGGTGCTGGACCAAACATAAGATAACCGAAAAGAAAATAAAGGTCCGCAACACTGTTAAATGCTCCCAAATATTTAATGGCACGACGTTTCGTGCAACTCTGATGAAGGACGGTTAGTCCGAAACGTTGTGCCATTAAATATTTGGGAGCATTTAACAGTGTTGCGGAACTTTATTTTCTTTCCAGCCATGTTGTAACCTGCTCAAGTCTTTACCTTCCCGAAGCTGCCTTTCCCCAGCAGAGCCAGGAAGTGGAAGTCGTTGAGGCGCACGCGGTCCATGTTGCCCGAGGGCAGGCTGAAGCGGCGGTAGTCTGTCGGAGTGATCACCTTCTTACCCGGGCCCAGCTTGGCTTTCTGCAACACAACATGAGGAGTTTTAACATTTACATCACACAGACACACAAGGACATTCGTCATACAGTATGAATGTTGAAATATCGCACATTACACATTTGTATTTATATATTGGTGATGCAACTGCTCAGTTACTACGGTGTCATACATGCATACATGCATTTTTGTTATTCCAATGTTGTAGATGGGCAGTGTGCATCTACTAAATGCACAAAGGAAACTATGAGCCGACATGCAACATGTAGTGAACAGACATTAGTATCTCGATGTCAAAGTCTAATATACCCCTTCAATAAGAGATTAAATGACTCAACTCCTCGTTATCAGTAAGCCATAAATAGTTCCTATTTCATGATTAAGAAACAGCCTTAAAGTGATACTGTACCATTTTTGGAAATAAGCTTATTTTACACCTTCCCTTGAGTTAAATAGTAGGGCTTTACCATTCTCCTGTACTTACAACCGTTCTCTGAGTACGGCAGTGCAAATTTTACCTCCAAGCTAGCAGTTAACATGGACTCCTATGAGACCAGTTAGCCGCCAGCTGGTCTCATAGGACTCAATGTTAAGTGCTAGCATGAATGTAAAATTGGCACTGCCATACTCAGAGAACGGTTGAAAGTACAGGAGAATGGTAAATCCCTACTATTTAACTCAAGGGAAGGTGTAAAATAAGCTTATTTCCAAAAATGGGACAGTATCACTTTAAGGAGAAAAAAAGAGTTTTCATTACAATCCTGACTCAGTGTGTTTCTTTTCGAAAACTAAATGTCATCTAGTGATTGGTAATTAATCTGATAAAAACAGCACATAAAAACAGTAACAAAACAATGATCTCATGCATTCAGAGCACTGTGAGCAGGAGTAATGCACAACACAAGTTCACCTCCATGACTGCAACTTCCACATTCTGCATTTCATCAACTTTAAAGCATACAGCACATGCTTAATTCTCCATGGTTATTTCAACAGCCAGCACAAGCAAAGCAAAGGCTAAAAGAGGCAATGCAATTTCCCATAGGTGAAATACTCAAAGACTGCTGTGTGTGTGTGTGTGTGTGTGTGTGTGTGTGTGTGTGTGTGTGTGTGTGTGTGTGTGTGTGTGTGTGTGTGTGTGTGTGTGTGTGTGTGTGTGTGTGTGTGTGTGTGTGTGTGTGTGTGTGCGTGAATGAATGCATGCGTGCGTGCGTGCAAGTGTGCCTAGATGTGTGTGTGTCTGTGCATGTGTGTGTGTGTGTTTATGTTTGTGTGTACGTATACTGCCACAGGTGTGCTACCACACTTCTTCTTTCCTCTGTTGTGTGTATTTTCCCGCAACCTTCCCAGAGGCGAGGGCAAGGGCGAGGACAAGGGCAGTGGGCAGCTGGCTAAGAAGCCATGTGCGGAGGAGGCAATTATAGACGACCAGGCAATCTCCCCGTGCCGGCACACAGCAGAGTGGACTATGGGCTGAGAGACACACCTGAGCCTCCAGGCCACCAAGACCTACAGCACTCTAATCCTGGAAACTCCTCCTGTGCTCTATCACCTGACCCCACCACCAGGGTCCTCTAGGGCAGTGGTGTCCAACTAGCCTGGCCAAACCCCTACAGCAAAATGCCCCAGGAGAAAATTCAATTTGATGTCTAAGGCTAGTGTCCAACTCAAATTGACTCAAATTGAATTGAATCAAAATCTGGGATGAAGTGCTGGGCCGAAGTCAGCATTTATTTTGAACAATGAACTAAAATTGTGCGCGTTCGCTCTTAATACTCTTTCCCATCATATATGGAAGTTCAAAAATGCTGTCACATATTGTGTTGAATACAAGGGTGAGCTGTTCATATTCCAGTGAAGCACCAAATTAATGGTGTATCTGGGCCAATTGTAACACACATTTGAAAGGATCTCGCGGGCCGAATAAAATGACTTTGAGGGGCAGATGTGGCCCCCGGGCCTGAGTTTGACATTCCTGCTCTATGGCAACCCAACCTGCGTACTCCCTAAGCCAGGGGTGGGGAACCTTTTTCATTCGGGGGACCACTTCAAATTAATCAGAGGGCCGTACTATGAACACAAACCAGGATTTCCCCCTGCATTTTAGGCCTATATTGAAGGCAGCCACCTTTAAAACAGACCCCACCTTCTCTAGGTCCCCTGAATATAATCTAATTGTATTGCAAATGTATTTTCTAAGATTCCATTACAAAATATGTCATATTTCATATGAAGCTGTATAACATTAAAATTACATCGAGGGCCGTATCAAACAGCCTCAAGGCCCTTGGGAGATAGGTTCGCCACCCCTGCCCTAAGCAATGTTGTCATATGACCCCTTCATTCATGCTCTTTATCTCCTCCTCTATCCCAGTGTGACTACACTCCACACATTTGTTATTATTATATTTTTTCCACGTACCCCCAGAGGTGTGCTTCCCTGGTTTCCCTGGTTGGGAAACACGTCTCTATGGTGATGAGCTAGGAACTCACATATTAGTCTATTTAATTGTATTAATGCTAATGGTGTTGGCAGATTTATGATGAGGTGAAGGGGTTGTTTGTTCAAAAAACGATGAGAACCACTGCCCTAGTGATACACGTACCCCTGGTTGAGAAACACAGCGCTATGGTGATGAGCTAGGCACTCACCATACAGTGGGAGACTGAGCAAACTGTGAGTCTGGTAAAGAAGGGTACTACCGTACAGCGTAAAACATTGCAGCCAAGTCAACCGTTAAAAACAAGTTGCCCTGTAAGTTAACTCAAATTGAGAAAGCCTCAAAGAAGGTTGAGAACTCACTGCCCTAGTGATACACGTACCCCTGGTTGGGACATACAGCTCTATGGTGACGGTGAACTCACCATACAGTGGGAGACTGAACAAGCTTTCAAGAAGGGTACAAGGGTGGAAATGATAAATTAGCAAGAGAGAGAGAGAGAGAGAGTATATATTTGATTAAGCAACAGTGGCAGCTTTTCATCAAAACCAAGCTTTGGAACCCTGGATTTAAAAGAAGCACGATGTTGCATCACCATAGTCACCCACAGCACATTCAAAGACCGTGAAATCTGGCTGTGTGCTGCCCCCATGTGGAGAAGGACTGAATGTATTCAGATGTGCATTGTAGCTCACATGTGTTATAACTCCTGTTGAGCTCCTGATTTAGAGTATACACGTAACCAAAAAAAGGAGGTGCGCTCTTTACTTTACATAAGTCCTACATAGTCAAGGTAGCTCCTTAATGCACACCGTACCTCCAGTGGCTGTGATAGCTGTGATAGTCATTGAAGGTGAACTACCATAGTACTACAATATTATGACAAAACACAGGGCTTTTAGTAATGCACTATGACTTGGTCATTGCAATTCTGGTAACAGCAAATTTATAACGCCGTGTCTTAATGGGTTAAGCATAGACTGTTTGCGGTGGGGACTCTTACACAGACTGACAAACTCAAACAGGGTTTTTTTTCCAGATCATCTTTTTCACGTAGCCCCATAATGCATGCCATACCTCCTGTTGCACTCTGTGATAGTCATTGAAAGTTAACTACCATAGTAGTACTACACTACTATGACATAACACAGGGCCTTTAGCCCCTTAAGTCACGGCATTATAAAATAGCTCTTAACAGAATGCCAATGACCAAGTTGTAATGTATTTCTAAAGGCCCTGTGCACTGTCATAGTAGTGTAGTACTATAGCAGTTCACTTTCAATGCCTATTACAGCGTGCCACAGGAGGTACGGCGTGCATTAAGGGGCTACTAATGCACTATGACTTTGTAATTGCCATTCTGGTAACAGCTAATTTAAAACAGCGTGTCTTAACACAGTGGTTCTTAACCTTTTTTCTTAAAGCACCCCCTTACCTCTGTACAAGACAAGCCGCACACCCCCAACCCAAACTTCTACACCTGTATACGCACAAAAAAAAGATTTAAGTCAATAATTACAATGAATCTTGCTTAAAAACATTTACCAATACCTTAATGACTTTACATGGGGACCAAAAATGTTTTCATTTGGTTTAATTTTACCTTATTATTTGTTTGCTAGCAGCATTTTGGTCACAACCTCAACACAAACAAAATTCCGTGCACCCCCTGGAATCTCTGGCGCACCCCTAGGGGGTGCCCGCACCCCAGGTTAAGAACCACTGTCTTAACAGGTTAAAGTAGCCTTACCAAGAAGTGAAAAAAGATTATCTGAAAAAATGATCTGAAAAAAATCTGTTTGAGTCTGTCACTCGCTCACTGTGTGCGAGTCCCCACTGCAAACAGTCAGACCTCCTGATTTAGATACAGATACTATTATAGATCCTTCAAGACAAGCTGGGCTACTTCACAGTGACTAGACTCAGGGATGACTGGAGCGCACCTGCGCCTTCACCTCTAAAAAAGTTGCTGAGTGCTCCAGTCATCCCTGGGTCTAGTCACTGTGAAGTAGCCCAGCTTGTCTTGATACTGCTGTCCTTGACGGTGAGCACCACCAAGGCTGAAGCGCAGACATCCCCTCTTCGTATTATAGATCCTTGTTTCCACCATCATCATCAGGTCAAGGACCCTAAAAGGGTAACAGCAAACCCCTTCCACTCCTTTGACAGCAAGCTCATTTCACAACTCTGGAAATAATACTTAATATTTTTTACATAATTTTGTTTGGTACACGCACAAGCTTTTTTGGTGAAATTAACAGACCAATAAAAGAAACAATGCAAGCAAATAGAACCAACACTTGTTTCTTATAGGTGAAGTGAGGTGAAGTGAAAGCCCAACTGGGAAACTCCAACTCCCATTGCAATTGTGATACAGCACTCCACAGCACACAAGTGCACATTGATTGCACACAACGAAATTGCATTTATGCCTCACCCATGCAAGGGGGCCCGAAAGTGAAACCTGTCCGATCCTCAGTAGAGGGCTTTTGAAACAGTTGTGTTTGTGTGTGTGTGTGTGTGTGTGTGTGTGTGTGATTGTAATGTTTCAGTGTCCGATTCATCATCCATTAGTCTGCCATTGCAGCATGCTGTTGAGCAGAACCACACATACTGTACATACATACGGTATACACCTGTCTTGACCTCCACAGAGTGTGATACGTGTGTGTTTGGAACAGGGCGGTATACAGGTGCGTTAGTTTTGTCTGTCAGTGAGTACTTCAAACATACAGACACACGCATACAGTAGACATGCGTGGTAGTAGAGGATATCATGCCAAAGCATGCTAGTCCAGAGCATGCCAAAGGTCACCTCAGTAAGAGAGCTGATTGGTGGTGGTGGTGGACAGTAATGGGCAAAATGGATCCATTAGTTCCACAATCCAGTGCCACATATTCCAAATGACCTGGTTTTACCTGTCCGATTTAGCCAGGTGATTGGCTGTTGAATTGGACAAATCACCTGGCTGAATTGGACAGGTAAAACCAAGCCATTTGGAATATGTGGCACTGGATTCTAATGAATCTATTTTGCCCATCACTGGTGGTGGATGTGGGTGAGAGGTCTTGTCAAGCACCTCTGACAAATGCCACCTCCCCAAATGCACTTGCTTATTTACTAACAGCGCTGCTTCTGTGAAAGAAAGTGTGTATCGTCTCCGTCTTCCCTACTTCACTACACTGTGTCTGTGTATGTGTGTGTATGTACACGCGCGTGTGTGTATGTGTGTGTGTGTGTGTGTGTGTGTGTGTGTGTGTGTGTGTGTGTGTGTGTGTGTGTGTGTGTGATAGAGAGAGAGAGAGAGAGAGAGAGAGAGAGAGAGAGAGAGAGAGAGAGAGAGAGAGAGAGAGAGAGAGAGAGAGAGAGAGAGAGAAAGAGATAGAGAGAGAGAGAGAGAGAAAGAAAGACAAAGACAAAGAGAGAGAGCGCATGTGCCTGTGTCTGTTAGTATGCCATATGCCATTAATGCTACAATGTCATGCAGCAATGCAGATAATTGCTGTATAAATGTAGGACTATACAATTTGCTGCACTACAGTGAACCGTGTGTTCCTTTGCGTCATGTTGTATGAATTTGCGTCAGCATCATTAGCGGTAACGGCCAAAATAGTTATGCTGATGTCAGCAGGCCCATCAGCTGTCTCGTCAGGCAGCTTTGTTAGTAAAGCTGATTGCTTTGTGGCAGCTGGACGCCACGCACAAACCATCAGAGGAGGACCAGAAGACTTCATTCCAGCGACTAGGAAGATGAAGATGCACTCGTAAACAAGAGCAAGAATGAAAGAAAGAAGGAGGGAATGAGAGGGAAAGAAGGAAGGAAGAGAAGGACAGGGAGAATTATTGAGGAGGAAAATGACAGCAAGAGAGCTACCTTGAGGAACTGGTTAAATTGGCAGGCCTAGAAAGTAGAACAGGGAAGAAGAAACTGTAGCATTAGTCCTCAGGTTTGTGCGTGTGTGTGTGTGTGTGTGTGTGCGTGCATGTGTGTGTGTGTGTGTGTGTGTGCGTGTGTTATTTCCACAACCACACCTCCATGATGTGTGTGTGTGTGTGTGTGTGTGTGTGTGTGTGTGTGTGTGTGTGTGTGTGTGTGTGTGCGTGCGTGCGTGCGTGCGTGCGTGCGTGCGTGCGTGCACGCTCGTACTCATCCATGCGAGGCTAGAGTCGGAACATGGCTCATTTTAGAGCATCAAGGCAGATGTGAGGACCCCTCACATCATTATCACCTTATTAAACGTGTGAGTTCATCCAACGTAGCTGGCAGTCTCATCTACATTTTTTTTTCCCTGTGAGTAAGAAACCACCATCCATTCCCAGAGGAATCTCCATATTTAAATATGAGTGTTTCCCTGTTCAGCCAAGGGGAGGTTATTTCGCAACTTACTAGAATCTTCTCAGGCTGCGTTTCCATGGGAACAAGCTTGCATGTGCTTTACCCAGCTAACTGGGTATCTTAAGAATTCACACACATCAACAATCTAGAAACCTTGTACAGTCAAACACACACACACAAATAAATGAGAGTTAAGTGTGGCAATTGTGTTATTGAAAGAGCTCTTCTTTTGCCTCTCACACATCGATACCTATTCACTAACTTCAACAAAAAAACTTCAAACATGCACAAGAAAGAAAAAAAAAAAACAATGTGGAAGACACTTCAGTCAGTCTGTGCTACTGTTGCCATGGAGATACAGTACAGCCAGCCTTCCAGGCAACTACTGAAAATGACTGGAAGAGCACATCAAGCGAACAGGGGAGGCCAGGGGGGTCATCTAACTGTAGGAAGAAAATTCTTTATTTGCGAGTACAACTGATTAGAGAAGGACATGACACAAATAGAGGCTCCAAAGATAGCAACAGCCTATCAATCAAGAACAAGACACACACACAAACCTCAAACTTCTGCCGCAGTTCCATCTGATTCATGTCCTCCACGTCTGGAATGGGAACATTGTAATACTCGCCCTCTTCCTGGTTCAGCAGCTTGTACCTGGAAGACAACAAAGTACAACACAGAGGGTCTTAAGAGACGCCATGTTGAAACCTATGCATCAACTCATCACTCACCTCGCTATTCCCCAATCGGATTTCCGCTATACCTGTTGCAACACTGCATTTACGTAGCTATGATTACAGTGCCATGTTTTGTTAACTTCAGTTCAACTTATTTGGCGTTTGATTTTTTTCGACTAAGGAGGAGCTTATCTCAGTAAGACACGGACCACGGAATGTGTGAACTGTGTACGTCCCCATACCATGTGACCCCCAAGAGTTTACTTACCTGTTCTACGCAGGTACCTGAGTTCTAACCACGCCCTGACGAAGGCCAGACGGCTGAAACCGGTTGACGTTTTTAAGTTTGTTCACCCCAAATGTAGAATAAAGGGTCTTTATTATAACTTCAACCTTGACTCGAAGGAGAGTGCTTTGGATTCAGTCATCTTTCTATGAAGCCTTAACAGGATTAACCAGATGCACCCCTTCTATCTGGAGAAAAGACTCGTTATCCTTTTCTTTTTGCTATTGAAGACACGGACCCTGTTGTGTATGGATGTACAGTACTTCACTTCCCATTAATGCCATGCGTTTAGGTGGGGGCTATATAAGGTACAGCTTCCCCATCTTACCACAAAGACATACAGACAGCCTACATGTATTATTATTCTTATGCAGTAGTTTAATAAAATTCAGTTCAATGTTCAGCACTTCCATATCCGCCTTCATCAATGTGTGTGCATGCCCTTACTCAGACACAACAGCCCCTGTTTTAAATGAGCAGTTACCAGAATGGCAATGACCAAGTTGGAATGTATTACTAAAGGCCCTGTGTACTGTCATAGTGGTGTAGTACTATGGCAGTTTTTTTTCTGACTATTATAGTGCTCTACTTGTGGAATGACATGCGTTAAGTGGCTGCTACGAGAGAAATTTTGGTCGTGAAAAACTGGGGGTCAAGAGAGAGGGTCCGAGGCACTCTGAAGTCAGTTTCAAAGTCCTTTACGGACTTCAGAGTGCCTCGGACCCTCTCCCTTGACCTCACGATCTACATCTTTGGACACCGATGAGCACCTGAAGACTTTCATGTGATTACCCACACGGACGTAAGTTATTCCTCTCTCTACACCGCTAAGACTGATTTAGGGATTCAGGAATTTAGGTGTCTGGACTCTGCAACACTGTCGCACAATTACCATCCACACGTGAGTACTTTGTGATTTTTTGCACAGCCCTACTCACCATCCACACATGGGCGCTTTGATGAGCTCTGACACCCCGAAGGACATGGATCCCATGAAGTCGTTCCTGGTGGTCCGGTCCCAGTCCCAGATCTCTACAGACAGACGTCGATCCTTGTCTATGGCCTTCAGTTTACTATGGGAGTAAAAACACATTTACACATTTAACACATATGCTCGTAGGCACACACGCACACACACACACCCACATGCACGCACATACACACGCACGCACACACACACATGCACGCACATACACACGCACGCACACACACCAATACCCAGTTGAGGATTACATTTGACATCATCCTTCACAGTACATTGCATCTCTTGATGATAAACGTGATCTCGGGTTCAAGTCCAGCCTGGATCAAGTCCAGCCTTTCATTTTATTCAAAGCGACTTACAGTTATTATTTTTCAGGGTATTGGTTGCAGTCCCTGGAGCAATGTGGGGTTAGGTGCCTTGCTCAAGGGCACTTCAGCCACGGATGGAGATGTAGGGAGAGGTCAGGGGGGATACGAACCCGCAACCTCTACGTAGATTGAAAGACCAACTCTCTAACCACTAGGCCATGGCTGCCCCATAATAATGAAAACAAAAACGCAGAAGGTTCCCTTTGCTTTACTCACAAGCTGAAGGACTCGTTCCATGTGGGGTTGAGCGAGGAGCGGATGGTCCTGGTCTTCTGCTTGGTCTCGTTCTTGGGGTCTGGGATGAGTTTCAGCTTGACATATGGATCCGACAGCCCGTTGGGGTCCATTGGAATAAGGTTACGGGCCTCCCCAACTACAGTCATAAACGAAAATAAAGACGACAATATACAGTATGCGTCAAGAAAAGCATGGAGATGTCATTATCTGAATGCCAATGCTTTTAGTTTCTTTCAGCGTGGGTGTCCATTCGTGGGCTTCTTCTTGACAAGCGTGGACATTGAAATGGAGGAATAAACTCAGCGCTATTTTTAACTGTCATCTAATCATTGTTGTGACAGTTTGGGGAGGTAATATGCAACAACTCTTCCTCTCAGTCTTTTGTCTTGATGCAAAAAATGAGTTCAGCCTAAAAAGGAGTTTAGCCTAAATCAGAAAGACTGCTATGACTGGTGACTCTACTGATCAAATGAAAGCCTTGCTAAAATAAGATATGAGATGTGTGTTATTATAGTATCTGACACACATTAAATGAATGCATTGTTAAAAATGGAACAAGTGTTTTGACTTCTGAGTCTTTGGATTAAAAAAGCACTTTTGTCTTCATTGTTAAGTGTACTGTGTAGCTTCTTAGTGCAAATGGGCTCGTCGGCAGGCCCGTTCACACTTTGCTGGAAAGACTCAACTACACCATAACAATATTGCTATGACATTAACTAGTGCCTTAAGTAACAGATAAAGACTGGGTGTTTAAATTTTTGAGGAAAATAAGGACTGCAAACACACTCTCACATGCACGCACGCATGCACACACACACACACACACACACACACACACACACACACACACACACACACACACACACACACACACACACACACACACACACACACACAGACACACACACACACACACACACACACACACACACACAGCAGCAGCAGCAGCAGCAGCAGCAGCACTGTGTTTTAAAGATCCAAGATGGAATGAATCGAAAGATGGAATGTAATGGCGACCTTCAGTACAGTACAGTACAGTACAGTCTACAAGGTGTCCTCACAGAGTTCAGCTGCCAACCGTATGCAACCGTGAGCCATAGCAACAAAGCCTACCCTTCATCCATGTGTCACCTTCTACAAACACATCACACACTTGTCTCACCTCATATGACACACGGCACATCACATGTGTCAAATCAAATCACACATGCGTCACACGTCTCATGTGTAACATGCACGACTGTCAGTGGAGGACATTGCAGTGTGAACATATGTGAAGACGGGAAGGCAATGTACTATACCAGTGGTTCTCAACTGGAACAGTCTTGGGACCCACCATTTTCCACTCTCATTCGGTCGCGACCCAATTTTTTTAACATTCAAGTCAATTCAATGCAATTCTCAAAATGTAACCAAGACTCGAATGACTGGTTGCACGCTATCTATCTCGCATAAACAATCAGATTGTATCTATGACAACAGATGACACAGAGTTCACTAGCCTATCAAAATAAAAGTTATACACTGTTGCAGGAAAAGTTGGATTTTTTTTTTTTTAGAATTACATTTTTTTTACACCAAGGCTCCGCGACCCACCCATGACCCTTCCGCGACCCACTTTTGGGTCGCGACCCACCAGTTGAGAAACACTGTACTATACTGTAGTCTGCAGGGAGAAGAACGTGCCTTGCAGGGATGGATTGAGACATATTTTTTTATATGTGCACACAGGGAGGCCGACAGGGGTGGATTAAGGGGTCAGTTGCCCCGTGCCCAAGGAGACAGGGGGCCCATAATTCAGTTTTAATTACATTGTATGTCTTGGATGGGGGACCCTTTCAGATGACTTTGGCCTGGGCCCAGCAAAAGCTGTCAGCAGCCCTGTGTGCACACAGACACGTACTGTACACACACGCATATGCACACGCACACGCACACACACGCATGCACGCGCACACACACACGCGCGCGCGCGCGCACGCATGCACCCATGCACGCACGCACGCACACACACACACACACACCCACACACACAAAAAACAATCACACACTCGTTAACTAGTTGACAGCAATATGACCACTAAATGATAATTTATGAAGAAAAATGGAACAGAACAAAATAGGAAGCAAACAAACAACAGCAAAAATATCTACAAAATGGCAGACAAAATAGAGAGTGCAGAAATTTACAAAAAAGTGGCAAGATGATGGAGAAATTCCCAACTACAGAATGTATGTGGAGTTGTGATGTGATTCATCTTTCAGGCAGCAGAGGGCAGTGTAGGCCTCTGTTGAGGAAGTGATTCGCACACGCTCACTAGACAGTAAATCCACTGAGGTTCAGCTCTGTCAATACATATTAGCCAATAAGACCTCTTGGTCAGAGACCCAAATAAAAGAGGACTCAGTTAATAATTAAAAATTAAAAAAAAATTAAGCTAATCATTTCAAAGATGAAGTGTTCAAAGACAGCAAAGCTTATTGTATGGAGCAAAAGTATAAAATGTTTAATAACTTTTGGTAGCCGTAACAAGTTCAAAAATATTGACATCATGTTGACAATAACTTTGTCACCTTAGGAAGGGGCAACTTCCAGAAGCCTTTAAAAAAAAAAAAAAAAAAATCTTGAACACGGCCACTAACGGAAACAGCTGTCGCCCTCCCTCAGAACGGGAGCAGCACAAGGGGATCGCCGCGCGAGGATCAAGGACCGTCTAAGCTGTTGTTGCTTAGATACAGCCTCTCTGTCTCCCAGAGTCTTCCCCGCCATGCCTGTGATGCCCGCCTTGCCTTCTTGTTCAATATTTTCCCATGGTGTGTCGCTTTTTAACACAGCCAAAAAAAAAAAGAGAAAGGAAAATGCGAGCTAATTTTTTTGGTTTTCTTTGTTAAAAAAGACTATCTGTCATCCTCCCCCTCAAATACCACCCCTTCCTCCTCTTCTTTCCTTTTTTTACTCTACCTCCAGGGAGCTTTGTGTTTAAGTGCTTTTCTTTTTATCTTTTCCTTTTTTTTGGAGCAGATGGTTAGCTCGTGCTAGCCTGTTTTGCATCCGCCTTTTCAAGGCTGTCTTTGCCTATGAATACCAAGAGAAAATGCTGTCATTCGGGTTATTTAATTTCATTCCAGTAACATCCCGGTGGCATTTACTAAGAGCAACACAACTTCCACAAACCCAACTGTCAGTTCAATCAGACTCTGCACGTGATTCATTTGGCTGCAGAATTAGTTATTATCCCACACTACTGTATATACACACAGCACAGCACTATTTTAAGGTGCTTTCCCACGTGTTTAGATTTTTCATCCACTTGTGATGAGGTTTTTCACTCTACAATAGAAGCTCCTTGTGTGTGT
>NC_085858.1:22713222-22715722 GCF_034702125.1 Engraulis encrasicolus
TGTGGACATGGTGGATGGCCATTGCTAGACTGCTGAGGGTGATGGTGGAGGCTGTGCCAGAGATTCTTTAAGTATATAGAGATATGCCAAAGTAATAGGTTGCTATGGGCACCTAACATGACCAGGTTCCGGTCTACCTAAAGGGGCGTGTCATAATACTCCTAGCATTGAATAGAACAGTCCTCAGGTCTGCCTAAAGGGGGATTCCCCCCCCCCCCTGGCAATAATAGAACCCGGAAACAATGGGCCAGTGGAACCTCTCTCTCTCTACTCTCTCTGCCTGTACTGTTCGAATCAGGCCACGATGTATCATGGAACTGTGGAGAGACTGGGTTGAGCTAGTGGCTAAGGGCTAGTGGTAGACTGTATTCTTATGCATGCAAGAGGCAGTGTTAATTTCGTCAACCAGGACGATGACGAAATTCTGTCGGAAGCAAAAGTGCGCTGCAGTGCTGTCGGAGCCAATGTGCGGCCGGCCTGAGTCACGCGGTCAGGTGAAGAGCTTGTAGCCTACGTGATCCAATTCGAAAGCTAATGAGAGAGAGAGAGAGAGAGAGAGAGAGAGAGAGAGAGAGAGAGAGAGAGAGAGAAAGAAAGAAAGAAAGAGAGATAAACTTGCACCTCGAAGCAGGGCTCCGAACCGGTTCAAGGAACGAAAACGAAAACCGAAAACGAACGAAATTTTATGGAATTTTACAAGGAACGGAAACGGAAACGAAAACGAAATGGTCTTCAAGTGTTCCGGAACAAAAACCTTATTCTGAAATCCACAAACCGGTTAATAACGGGGTTTTTTTCGTTCAAGCGCGGTATTTCATTTGAGAGTGAACAGCACAGAAAATGAAAAATAAATGTTGTTTTCCATTTTTATGACAGCAATCACCCATAAGGGGCACTACGCGTCCATTTTTGGGGTAGATGTAAAAACTTCACGATCGAAAACTTCAGTCATATTAATTTAGCCTCACATAGCCTCAATGTAAAGGAAAGCAGTGGTGGCACTTTGGCAACATGGGTCGGGTGATGGTGTGCCTAAAAAAACATCTAACATAATTGTGTAGAACTACAGTTTGTGTGTGTTGTAGGAATTAGGGACTTAGTTGGGCTTGCATCTGCCTACACTGTATGTTAATTTAGTTTAAATGTAGTCGCAACGATTCCTTCAAGTTCTGAAAAGCAGCTGTTACTATCTAAACTTTTGGGACAAGGACGACGAAAATTCCCAAACTGTCATCATCTGCTGAAGGAAAAAAGGATAAACGGCCCGGATTGTATTCTTTTTTTGGGCCAATTCAGCAGACGTCTTTTGATTGTCGAGGTTAAATAGCAATGCTAAACCACATGTTATGTACTGATGACTTAAGCACTGGATGGCTGCTTCGTCAAATGTGGTTTATATCGACAAAATTACGAGATGTGCGAGGGTCACGAAAGTTTTAGGTTAAAGGCAAGTTTAATACAGTAGTCAGGGACGTCTGCATGGTTGAACAGGGTTTTGTTTTTTTGTTGTCCCGTGTATGCTTTGAGTCAAGTTGCTGGCTTGAACTCACATGTCATTAGCTGGTTGTGACTCGTCACTCGTCACTCGTGTAGCCTACAGGGTGTTTTTAAGCAAATGTCCGTGAATGTCCGTGACCACATGGTTACCTGATACCTTAGGTAAAATAGCCTACTCTGGTATTTGATGGAAAAGAGGTTTCGTCTGTCTGTCTGTAGGTAAAGGTGGTCCTTTCAGATTGAATCAAAAGTCAGCCTCACACAGGCACGAATGCACGACAGTAACATCCTGGTGCGCGCTCGAAAGAGAAAATACTGCATGAATGTATGAATGCTATCTTCAATGCTATCTTACAAAGTTGGCTATTTTCACGAAAAACTTACAAGATGGAAACACAGTTTCGTAATGTCGCCAAACCCCAAGGTTTCTAGCCTACTGTAGGCTGGGTTTGGGTCTGTCCAGGAAAGTGAAATAACGTCCCCGTTTAAAAAAAAAAATAATGCACAAATTCTATTAGGAATTGATATAAAACCACAATCATAATATGGTTCACGCTCGCACGACAATGTTGTCCCGTTTTTTTTTTTTTTTTTGAACCTCGAAAAAGTGGTAACCATAGTTCTGCTTTGTAAGGTGAGCGACTGGGCACAATATTGGCATACACTATTAATTATCCGCATTCACGTTTGTCTGCGGAATTGGTTCCAGAAGTGAAGTTGCACCTTTACCGCAGAACTAAAATGTTTAAAAGCATTTTTTTTTCCACCAATATTATACCGTTTGTAATTATATTGGCAGTGCCGTCAGATTGACTGCCTACCAAAAACATTAGCAGACCGGGAAGTTTACTTTCGGGCAGTCGATATCATGTCACCAAGCAACACAAGCAAACGTTCCATTGAAACCGTCTATATTTTCATGGCAAAGATGCACGATTTGGTTTGAGGAGTACCATGGTCGAAGATACTGACGTGTTTGAGGGGTGGATAAACATGCATACAG
>NC_085858.1:22725722-22733222 GCF_034702125.1 Engraulis encrasicolus
GAATTAACATTGCATTTGACGGTGTACTCAGAGCAGGATGAAAACTAGAGAGCAGCTTATTTTTTGTGTGTGCCAACTGCAATCCTCAACGAATTAAGTGTTACAATTGGTCTCCCATTAAACACTGTATCGTCTTATTAGCACCTAGATAATATCTTGTCATATTACCAAGATCCTGCCATTAAACTTGAGCTAAACCTTGTTAAACACGTTTTCTCATTTGTAAAGCGACTTTGAGTGTCATGAAAAGCGCTATATAAAACTTAGGTATTATTATTATTATTATTAAACCTTTCCATAAGTGTGTATACTATGAGTGACCGTATCAAAAGATGATACTGTTCAGCAGAGAAGGATGACGCTTGTTCTCTAGTCTCTTGCTTGGGATACTTCGGGCTCAGAATCAGAAATGCAAGATGGGGTCATCCTGGACGCTTAAACCCAGGGACAACCAGAACGGTCTTAATCTTTATAAAGCTTTTGTACCACAAAAAAAATAGTTTATAAGGATTCAACATGCCCCAGTAATCTCTGCGTTTAATTCCAGTTTAGCTTTTTGCGGATATGTAGTGATTATACTACCATTCTTGTTCAGTCTGAACAATCACTCACCATAATATGGCATGGAATAAAGCAACAAACAATTGTCCTAACACAAACCCGGCATGCAGAGTTCACTTGATCTTTTTTTGCAGAGTCACAGTGGAGTCCTGTGTCATCTTTAATCAATGGTAGACACGGAGGAAGAGGCAGGGACAGTTTCTCAGACAGTGAGTCATCACATTTGTTTAGCTCTCCTGTTCAGGGCTCGCCACCATGCAAACGCAAGCTGACATTTTGTTTTTGCAGTGGGTCTCCTCTCTCTCCTCCATGGAAGAGAAGGCCAGAAGGCCAGGGGATGATGGCCAGAGATATTCAGGCCCGCCGCCGGGGGACAAAGGGGTATGTTGTCCTGGGTCCAGGGAGATGGGGGGCCCATAATTGGGTACTTATTACATTGTGTGTATTGGATAGTGGGCCCATTCAGATGACTTTGTCCTGGGGCCAGCAAAAGCTGTCAGCAGCACTGGCGATATTACATGTTTATTGCAACAGCGTGTTTAGTATGAGTGTGTAGCGTAAGGCCAAACGGAGTGAAGTAAACAAATCCTTCCTTTACGTCAGTCTCAAAAAGTAATAGGACAGACAGACAGACAGACAGACAGTTAGGCAGGCAGGCAGGCAGGCTGACAGGCAGACAGACAGATAGCCAAGCAGGCAGACAGATGGAATAGAGTGCGACAGACAGATCCGAACTGGTTAGACTAACAAAGAATCCCATAGCTGTCAGCCATAATATTTATTTTGCAGCAATTTTAAGGGGTCACCACCATGCAAACACAAATACAAGCTGACATTTTGTGGTGGCAGAACTGGCTCTCTTCCATGGGAGCAAGACAGGCAGCACCAGTGAAAGCACGAGACACAGCCCTAAGCACAGACAGACAGACAGTACCCCCTGTCCAGACCTCTGATAAATAGCACTGAATAATCCCTGGGGTCTCCTATGCAGCAGCAAGTTCAAAGTTCAAAGCTCAGTCAAAGCAAACAATAACAACTTATGCACTTTTTGAACCTTTATTTACATTCTCATAGTGCATTGAGGGCATTCCACTTTTACAGTACAGCAGAGATATACAATAAATGAACATATGACGAACGCAGTTGAATCAGTAAAACATAAAATATTGACATACAGCTGTTCATAAACAGATATAACATTGTGCATACACGCACATCAGAAGATTTTAAAGATTTAATACTTGTGTGCTTTATTGAGTTTTAAAATTAATTTGTGTTTACTTTACAATCCTGTCATCCTCAAGAAACTCAATTTATTGTGGGGCGCCTTCCTTTGAAAAACAAGCAGGCACACACGAGGTCACCACCAGTGGAACGGCGTACTATCATAGTACTACTCTATAAAAACATGTCACAAACTCTTTAGAAATACATTATGACTTAGTCACTGTCATTCTGGTAACAACAAATGTATATCAAGGGCCATGTCGTAGCCTTGCATATGGGCCTGTCGACGGGCCATTTCACTCTTTGCTCCAAACACTTAACTACATCATAACTACATTGCTATGATAGTGCAAGGAGTCTTCGGTAACCGATTAAGACTTTGCCATTACCATTTTGGTGACAATTAAGTTTTTACAGAGGCTCTGCATTAAGGGGTTAAGAGTTCAACATTTTATTTGTGTTTATTTATTATCCTGGCATAACGAAAGGAATTCAATTTAGTGTGCTTTCCTTGGAGCAAGCAAGCAAGCAGGCAGGGTGTGAGGCGCTGGCACTGACACAGGCACACACAGGGGCACCGGCGCAGGCATGGAGGCAGGGATGGAGGCAGAGATGGCTCCCTGTATAGACTGCTGGCAGACAGTGCTGTCTACCCGCAGGGGGCCCCTGCACCAGCCGCTCTAATTAGGGGTTTGCCATTTGAAACACAACGCAAGCTCCACTTCCAAGCCTACCAGGCAGGGCGGCTGACAGGTTTAGCCAGGCCTAGGACTGTCATGTGAAAGGACAATCCCCCCCCCCACCTCCCAATACATACAATGTAATGAGGACCCAATTCTGGGGCCCCTTTTCTCCCTGGGCCCAGGACGACTGACCCCTTTGTCGTCCCCCCCCCCCCCCCCCCCCCCCCCCCCGCCCCCCGCGCCCCCCCCCCCCGCCCCTGTCTGCTTCCCGGCTGCCAGCCTCTCCTTTGCAGAGAGCAGAGAGAATACAGTACTACACCAGTGGCGACAGCACAGCACGCAATGGCATTGATGAATATTTCTCTGTAGTTAGTATCTGTATCTCGCTGCATCTTCATCGTCATCTCACTCTGTCCGCCGTGCATCTGTCTGTTCGTTGCCCCCGTTTCTGCCTCTCACTCTCTGCCTTTTTAGCGTTCCTCGCTGCCGTTCTACTCCTGCTGTTAGTGCCTTTACGGCCTCCACTGAGGACACAGCAACCTGCACTCTTACTCCTATCCATTCTTCTGTGTCTCAGAGAGAGAGAGAGAGAGAGAGAGAGAGAGAGAGAGAGAGAGAGAGAGAGAGAGAGAGAGAGAGACGGAGAAATAGCGAGAGAGAGAGATACTGTAGTGAGATAGAAAGTGCATGGGTGAGAAAAGAGACACCCAGGAAGATCTATCTATCTATCTATCTATCTATCTATCTATCTATCTATCTATCTATCTATCTATCTATCTATCTATCTATTTGTCTATCTATCTATCTATCTATCTATCTATCTATCTATCTATCTATCTATCTATCTATCTATCTATCTATCTATCTATCTATCGATCTATCTATCTATCTATCTATCTATCTATCTATCTATCTATCTATCCTTTATTTAGCCAGGAGTGTCCCATTGAGACTAAGTGCCTCTTCTGCCAGGGAGTCCTGGCAGAAATCTACCTCATTGACTACTGTAGCTATTTTTCTGCTTGGTCGCCCCTTTGTCTACCTGTCTGTTTACTTTATGACTATCTTCCAGTGATACACTTGAAGCTGTAGCCTCTGAAGCAGATGTGGGCAAACACGCGGCCCGCTGTGACATTTCATGTGGCCCGCAGAGCATTTACAAACAAAAAGCCTTTGAATCCAAAGTTATACTGTCAATCAGCATTCTATTGCTACCTAAGACAGGGGTCTTGCAGGTTTGAGATTAACCATATACATAAGCTACTGTATTCATCTGAACACACTTCCTTTTGAATGGGCAGGAATGAAATAGCTAACAAGTTATGCCAACGTACATGATTTTTTATGATCAACTCTGGCAAGTTGCCTGTAATATCCAGCCCTTCAGTCTTTATTCTAAACCCAATGAAGCCCTTGGGCCAAAATAATGACACACCACTTCTCTGAAGACATGTAACAATGTACAAAGTTCCCCCAGTGGAAAGCTGTATGCTGCTGAAAAGCAAGCATATCCTGCTGAAATGCTGCTGAAAAGATGTAATTGTGAAAACGCATTGAACGTGACAAAAGCAAAGACGACGACAGAAGTGATTTACTTCCTATAGAGGAGCTGTCGACAAAATAGACAATACCAATTTGGGCAATAAGAGGTGATTGTAGTAATGAGAGCTATGATGGCATTTGGCGATAGCCGCCGCAGCCATTTGGAATGTCGGAATGCTTTTACAGTATTTCTCAATTGGTTTTGTACATTTCTCCAATCTCTCTCGCAATTTGCAAAACATAATATTCATTCTCAAAACAGCTTTAACAAATGGCAAAACACGGTGGATAACCTGCAGCCTCTTGCTCAAAACCCTTATTTGTCATTCAAAACCAAGTTTTTATGTCAATGAACGTATCAGCGCCAGCAGAATGGTTAGTCATTGTGTCATAGTGTATGGACAAACTAGTCAAATCAATGTTGTCAATTGAATAGTACACTCTTGAGGATCTTTTCTGAAGCGAAATGTTGTTTAGATTGGATGGGAAATGTTGTAAATTCAGTTTTATATTACATTGATCAGATCAGATTAAGATAGTTTCAGTGACAAAGCTTTTTGAGTGATATGACAAAAGCAATTGATAATGTACGAAATCACTGAGAATTGTACACAGCCATGGCATGGTGGACGAGAGCATTTGCTATATGCCGAAATTAATGAGAAACTGATTTGACCATGTGCACAGGTAACACCAGGAAGTCACAATGGAACAAAGACTTTTGAGAATCACTATTCTGAGAAATGTACAAAACCAATTGAGAAAAACTGTAATAGTGATACTCTGCCACTTTCATCACTTTACTTTACTGTCGCTCTTGCTATGAAAACAGTCCAGTGACTCTTTGTAGATTTTGTCTCTTCTGGTGTGTTCGTACGACACTACTACACCATTACTCTTTTTAGTCTTTAGTAACACATGGCGACTTGGTCATTGTCAATCTGGTCACAGGAAATTTGCAGCAGCGGCCTTGTGTGTGTGCACTCTACTGACAGTATATGAGTAAAAGTTCCTGTTCTCTAGCTCAATCCCATGGAAGAACATTGATGTTGTCCTTGCTTGATGGCTAATACATTGTATTGTAAGACTCCAGATGATTAAATGCTTTTCTTTCTTTCTTTCTTTCTTTCTTTCTTTCTTTCTTTCTTTCTTTCTTTCTTTCTTTCTTTCTTTCTTTCTTTCTTCTTCTTTCCTCACACTGTCTCTTCTGCTCATTGCACAATGGAGTGAAGAGAGAGTGTAACTGAGGAGGACGGAGGAGAGCGAGTGAGTCAGCGATGCCTTGGAGAAGATGGAGCGATGAGCCCATCACTTGCCCTCCTCCCCTCTCCCACCATCCCATCCCATCCCATCCCACCGTCTCCTCTCCTCTCCTCTCTTCTGTCTCCTCTCTTCCCTCGCTTTTCCCCCAAGAGAGGAACTGTGGACTGAGGCAGGCAGCGTCGTCAGTGTTAAGCGAAGGGCAGAGGAGAGGAGAAGAGAGGAGAGGAGAGGAGAGGAGCGGCTGAATGAGTGGGTGGCTGAAAAGGGCCATTTCCTCCTGCTCCTGGGCTGAGAGTAGGGTGAAGACACACACACACTCAGCCCATGTTAAAGGTCAAGTGTCTAGAACCCTTTTAGCAACTGGCTTGTTTGTTAGTGTATTTTTTTAAATACTATTACTATGCCTACATCAATGACTGTTACAACCACTGTACTACTATGGTACTACTTCTACTACTACCACCACTACTACTACTACTACTCATAGGTGTGCTCAGGTAGGGACGAGTTGGTGCTAAAGCATCTGCCCCTTTGCCCTACTAGACAGAAAATGCCCTTTTAGAAAGTTCTTCTTTTGGTTTTTGAAACGCATGTGACAATCCCTCGATAGAATACTATATAGACTATATTCTATAGGGCAGCTGGAAGCTGTACATGCCTCCCGCCACCACCTCAAGCACCTGTCCCCCAAAATGTCTGTGCATGCCACGGCTACTAATACTATTACTACTACCACTACTAATAATGGCAACAATTCAAAACAACTAAGCGAACAATACAACTCTCAATGTGTTTCCAGTTGTCAGTTGTTTGAGGGTGTTTACAGGTAGGTGTTATGATCAATAGTGTGGCAAGTTACATTTCACTATTGTTGCCATGGTGTGGACAGCATTGCCAAGGTCATTTATGAAGGGCAAGACACATGGTGGCAGGAATGCTCTCTCTCTCTCTCTCTCTCCCTCTCTCCCTCTCTCTCTCTGCAATTTCCTTATTATGAGAGTGATTACATTTTTATATTAAACACCATGCAAATTGGCCTCAGTTCACTGGTTGCTGAGGGAGTAAGGGCCTGACCTAGGGAAGCCAAGGAGAACATGATGTGGCCTTGAGAAGACTGGTGGCTAATAGGGCTGTAAAGATACGGTACACTCAACTCACGATTCGGTTCACATCACAATCACATCACTTTTACCTACGGTTCGATACACCCCGCAATTCTGGAAATCTTTTTAAATTAATTGAGAAGTTTCTTTTTCACATTTGCCAACATTAATAAAATTACAAAAAAAACATGATATTTTATACTATAAAATTATAGGTAGAATAGGTAACAAGAGACTATTAATAATTCAAAAAGAGCTTTGAACAGCACTGCCGATACTGATACCGTACCGTATCGTGGCTCTACCTATCACGATTTTTCGGTTCGATACAACATTGTTACAACCCTAGTGGCTAACTGTGCCTTTATACCAGAAACGACCCACCGAGTCCTCGAAAATATGAACATTCCAATTGGTTTTCACCAAAACCCGTCTTAGCTCATTACCATAATAATAACCGTTTCACTTCTGGCGAATTCGCTTGGGTCGTTTTATTTGCCGACCCTCCATATAGAGAAATAATGACTTCCGTCTCTCCGGTCGCGTAAGTCAGTTGTACATGCACAGTAACACTGTATTAGAAGGTGCCCTTTATAATAACAAACTTACTCATGATGTACTGTACATGACTGACACATCTTGTGCTTATAACCGTTGTTATTAAGCATCATTTAGATTTATGTAATGCTATGTGAATACATTCACATTTATGACCCAAAAAGGCAAATAGTGCTCATAAAAGGGTTTACATGCTCTCTCTCTCTCTCTCTCTCTCTCTCTCTCTCTCTCTCTCTCTCTCTCTCTCTCTCTCTCTCTCTCTCTCGAATATATATTACAAACACACCAGCTTGGAGGAGTCCCTCCTGTACCAGAAAGTACCCAAAAATAGAAAACACATTGTGTGTGTGTGTGTGGTGTGTGTGTGTGTGTCTGTGTGTGTATCTGTTTGTGTGTGTGTGTGTGTGCGTGCGCGCACATTTGTTTGTCTGTGTGTGTGTGTTTGTCTCTGTTTGCGCAGTTATGTGTGTGTGTGTGTGTGTGTGTGTGTGTGTGTGTGTGTGTGTGTGTGTGTGTGTGTGTGTGTGTGTGTGTGTGTGTGTGTGTGTGTGTGTGTGTGTGTG
>NC_085858.1:22738222-22740722 GCF_034702125.1 Engraulis encrasicolus
AGAGACACAGAAAGAGAGAGAGAGACAGAGAGAGAGACAGAGAGAGGGGGCCTAAGAGTATACCTCCTGGACATTCATTCATTCAGTCAGTGTGCTCATGCTAAATGTGCCTCCCTGATATCAGCAGCCTTTCAGCGTGGCAAAAATAGCCATGGCATAATCTACATAACCAACAAGCAACAAAAACAAGCACACACAAACAAGAACACACACGCACGCACGCACGCGCGCACACACGCGCACACACACAGACATACACGCACACGCACACGCACACGCACACGCGCACACACACACACACACACACACACACACACACACACACACACACACACACACACACACACACACACACACACACACACACACACACACACACACACACACACACACACACACACTCCAAACATGCCTCGCAGATTAGGCGTGTGTATGTATGACAAACATGGGCCTTAATGACAGAGGTGTTGCTATAGTGACGGCAAAGGATGCGGGAGGTGCAGGAGCAGAATGAAAGAGTTCCGAACGGAATGACAGGAACGAGGGATGAGAGAAGGGAAGGAGGGAAAGGGAGAAGGAAGGAGGCAGGGGAGTGGAGGTGCGAGAGGCAAAAACAGCATCAACTGTTGCTGTTGACATATCCTCGCACCCAACCCCCCCTCGCTACCCCCACCCTTCTCTCTCTCGTTTGTTGCCTGTTGCATTGACACTGTTTACAGATGATGGCAGATGATTCACCCAAGGCGCCTCAGAACTGTGTGTGTGTGTGTGTGTGTGTGTGTGTGTGTGTGTGTGTGTGTGTGTGTGTGTGTGTGTGTGTGTGTGTGTGTGTGTGTGTGTGTGTGTGTGTGTGTGTGTGTGTGTGTGTGTGTGTGTGTGTGTGTGTGTGTGTGTGTGTGTGTGTGTGTGTGTGTACGTGTTTGTGTTAGTTGGGAGGGGGCATTTGTTTTTGTTTACTTTTTTTATTTTATATGCCTGTGTGCATGTCTGTGTGTGTGCTTGTGTTTGTGTGTCTGTGCGTGTGTGTGTGTGAGAGTGCACGCACGCACAAAGGCAGGTGTGTACTATTGCGTGTGTGCATGTGTGTGTGTTACCTGTAATAGTTGCCTTTGTGAGAGAGTGTGTGTGAGTGTTCCTAGAAGTGAGCCAGTACAGTAGGTGTGTGTAGTTCTGTTGGCAGTGGGGTGGAGCCCAGAACCAGGAGTCCAGTAACCAGAGTCCAGAACCCAGAACCAGGATTCCAGAGTCCAGAGCCCAGAACCAGGACTCCAGAGTCCAGAGTCCAGAACCAGGACTCCCAAGTCCAGAACCCAGAGTCCTGGCCAGGGGACAGATGGACTTCCCCAGACAGCCAATTAGAGTGCCAGGGACCTGGCTGGCCACACTACACAGGTGTTGCCTGGCTTCAACTGCCTGCCTGGCTGGCTTCAACTGCCTGCTTGGCTGGCTTCAACTGCCTGCTTGTCTACCTTGGCTCCACTCTACTCACTCCTTCAGCTCACAACTCACCTCAACTCCTCAACTCACACAACTTATTGCCTTCTCCACTGCATATACTATACAGATATACACACACACAAACAGTATGTGTGTGCTTACATATACGTGTTCACAAACACCTTACATGCGCCTACACACACACACACACACACACACACACACACACACACACACACACACACACACACACACACACACACACACACACACACACACACACCTGAACTCATCGCCTTCTCCACTACACATACACACACGTACCAAATGCAGCCTTTTACGTTACTTAGAGCAAAAAGCAAAGTAGACACACACAGTTACAGACAAAACACAAGACAGAGAGACGGACGCACGGACGCACGGACGGACGGACGGACGGACGGACGGACGGACGGACGGACACACACACACACACACACACACACACCGACAACAACAGTGGGTATAGAGAAATAGAGACATGGCTTCATTCCTCTGTTCGACTATACCATGTCAGGTGCTATTGAAATAGAGACTAATGGTTTTGTGAACCATGCCGCCCCAGCTAGCTACTGATATAAATCACTTTCACCCCCGATTCGAAACACCTGCATCATACCGCATCCTCCGCCATCTCAGTAATGAACACTAAATTCAATGCACTTTTGCCAAATGATTTCCAATGCACATGCATGCTTAGACGGATGATCCTATTTGTCGAATACATGCTATTTTAAAAATCCAAAAAGAGGTTTAGAGGGAGATTTTTAGTTGTTTATTTCCAGAATTCATGCTGCCCATTCACTAATGTTACCTTTTTCATGAATACTTACCACCACCATCAAATTCTAAGCATTCATTATGACTGGAAAAATTGTACTTTTCAGACATGAAAAGGGGTCCGCCATTTTGAATTTCCAAAAATAGCCATTTTTAGCTGCAAAAACGACTCTACTTGGACCATACTAGAAAATATTTGTTTATTACTTAGTAAACTTACATGTAAATATCAAATTTGGCAATA
>NC_085858.1:22743222-22755722 GCF_034702125.1 Engraulis encrasicolus
TGTGTGTGTGTGTGTGTGTGTGTGTGTGTGTGTGTGTGTGTGTGCCTGTGTCTGGGTGGGTGGATTGTAGGAGTAAGAGAGTTATAACTCTGACAACTAAGGGACTTGCTCTAAGTCTGTACATCGTTCATAATATCCATAAACAGTTCTGATAAATTAATGTAGCACTCTTGCCCAAAGCAATAAGCAATAAATGAGAAAAGCGGCATGTTTATATGTGTTAAAGGTGCACTGTGAAATCATTTTAGCATATTTATTTCCAGAATTCACGCTGCCCATTCACACATGTTACCTTTTTTATTAATACTTACCACCATTACCAAATTCTAAGTATTCATTATGACCGTGAAAATTACACATTTCATACATGAAAAGGGGGATCTTCTGGATGTCCTTCATTTTGAATTTACAGATTTTTTTTAGGAGCAAAACGTACTGCACTTTGGTCATACTACAAAATATTAGTTTATTAGCTAGTAAACATAGATATAAATATAGATATACAAAGATATACAATTTGGCAGTAGACAGCACAGTTTCAATGAGCTGCACAGTTGCAATACCTACCCTGGGTACAATCCTACACAGTGCACCTTTAATGTGTGGGGGACAGTGATGGGCACACTGTGAACATGTGTGCTCCATATCAGCATGTTAATGATAAAATAATTGTATATTATTATAATAATATACTAACAACACCTAGTTCAGACACCTGCTCTTGCAAGTGCACTGCATTACTGTGGGTGGTGTTTTTTTTCTGTGTGGATGCACGACACGAGTTTGCAAGTCTGGGAATTTTGTAGGCCTTCGAGGCTCACTTTCATCAATGTTCACCAAAGTGCTAAAACATGTTCTTTTCCCAGAGAGGGAGAGCAAGTTGGTGTCACAGTGTTAAATGTGAACTCCTGTAATATGTCAACGGTGAGATGCAGTTTCTCTCAGTATCCTTCCCTCCCCCTCTCCCACCCTCTGTCTGTCTCTCTCTTTCTCTCTCTGTCTGTATTTTTCTGTCTCTCGCCCTCTCTCTTTTTCTCTGCCCCCTCCTCCCTGTCTGTCTGTCTGTCTCTCCTTCTTTCTCTCTTGTGCACTCTCCTTTCTTTACTCTCTCTTTCTCTCACTCCCTTCTCTCTCTCCATCCCACTCCCTGTTTCTCTATCTCTCCTTCCTTCACCCTTGTGTGCTCTCCCTCTTTAACACTCTCTCTCCCTCTCTCTCTCTCTCTCTCTCTCTCTCTCTCTCTCTCTCTCTCTCTCTCTCTCTCTCTTCATCTCTCATTCCTTCTCTCTTGTCACTCTCCTTCCTTTACTCTCTCTCTCTCTCTCTCTCTCTCTCTCTCTCCCTCTTGTCTGATGCTCCTTAGTATCCTGGCGGTGGTGACACATCAAAAAGGGCGGTCGGCTGATAAATCAACCAGCGTGCGCCCGATGAGCATGCAAATAGCTTTCCTCCTCAGGACACCACCGAGCCGTCATTTAGGAGACAGATACGTCAGCAAAAAGCCATCCCACCCCCCAACCTCACCCCCGCCTGCCGCCAACCGCCCCCCTTTGCGCCCCATCCCCTCCTCACACACCTCCTCGCCCGACTGCCATCTGACAGTGCTGCATAAAAAGATGGGTGCAGGTGCGAAGTGGGAGAGTCACGCAGTCCCCAAACGCAACATGGAGTCTCCGCCCTCCTCTCCTCTCCTTTTATTTCCTCTCCTCTTCTCTACTCTTCTTTCCTTTCCTATCTTCTCCTCCTCTCCTTTCCTGTCCTCAAATCAACGTTTGGGGGATGAAAACGACATTGTTTGATATTGCGCCCCTGCTTCAGTCAGCTCAAAACCCATCCAAACCTACTGCTCACGCCCACCACCTTCTGACAGTGATTTTGGCACAAAAAGAGCCATAGAGTCCCCCCAGGTTGCATGGAAGCTCTCCTCTCCACGCCTCTCTTTTCTCCTCTCCTCTGCTCTCCTCTCCTGTCCTCTCCTCTCCTCTTCTATCCTGTAAGCATAATCCGGAGGGTGGAAAACAATGTTGATGTGTGAGATACAGTGAATTCGTGCATCCACTCCACTCTCTCAGCTGAGAAGGGGGTAGCAATGGATGTTTATAAACATGCAATGTTTTCCAGTAGCCTCATGTGGCGTGCTGTTGCCATGCCAACGGCTTGTCAGCGTGCGCGGAGGTTGGCTAAATATTGAAATGAAATGAGAGGGTCAGCGAGGGATAGAAAGATTATAGACAGCGCATATGGCCATCCGCGGAAACTGTGGCTTATTAGGTAAGGAGATTGCCTTGCTATCAGTGCGCCACAGGTTCAATTTGTGTACACTACAGCCTACCAAAGTAAACAAACAATTAAGCTGTGTTTTCCCAGTCATTCAAAGCAGATATGTTCTTGAGCAAGTGTTATGGTATCATACGGTGCTGTATAACAGTGCTTCTTCACCTGGGGTGTGGACCCCCCCTGGGGGTGCGCCAGAAATTGCAGGAGCCGGAGGTACGCAGAATTTTGTTTGCATTGAGGTTGTGACCAAAATTCTGCTTGTGAACAACCACATCAAAACCAAACTACAGTTTTTCCTGATTGCTTTGACACAGTTGTCACTCCAAAAAACACATTTTCATAACAGTTAACACACCAGGCTAACAAGAGAAACCGATTGTCGGACACAACATCTTTTGTGCCAAAGGCTCTTACGTCTCCAAAATATTTAACATAATACAATAAAAGCAAACTCTCTCTTCAGTCAATACACACTACATAGTAGAGGTGGGTATTGGCAAGGGTTGCGATTCACGATTCATACGCCACGATGCGATTATATCAGGATGCATTGCGATACCTGCATCATTGCGATGCATCACGATGCATTGCAGTATTTACTTCAGTTAAAAAAAAAGAAAAAGTTGCTTAGGCTGCTTATTATTCACTTCAGTAAATATGTAAAGATACAGCTTACTTGTCAGTTGACGTAGCATTCATAAGTCAATTAATGTTATTTTAAAAAGTCATCTGGAAGGATAGCTTCCATTTATAAACTGAAGTAGAGTAAAAAAAAAAGTTTTAGTGAGCATTGGATGCAACTGGATAAACAGGCAGTCTAACCCTGAAAACGCCAATAGTGTACACAATTATCATATCTGAATTTACCCACATGGTAGTTTTCCCTTTCTAACATCTCCATGTGATCTTATTTTCAACAACTGCGGTCTGCTGTGTGTCATAAATAAACCATTTTGGCCATTAGGAACTAACTGGAGCTAACCGTGGCTAACGTTATACAGTAACATCAGGCGAACTTGGCAACTTGTGTACAAATTCAGAGCACTAAACAATCGTTTGGAGACAGGTCTTCAAAAACGTTACATTTATCAAAATGTTTAATGCCTTGTGAATGTAATGGGAAGTGTTTTAGTGGAGCCCAAACTCAGCAAATGACCAATATAATGGCTGTGTGACCAGGTGACTTCCTCCACATCAAACAAGATGGGACCAACTCACTTGTTTACCACCACACATGCTTGACACTATCTAAAGCAAATTTGTTTATCTTGGTCTCTTCAGAGCACACAACATGGTTCCAGTGATTCATATCCTTGGTCTGTTCATCTCTCTTGAGACCAAGATAAATACATTTGCTTTAGATGGTGTCAAGCATGTATGGTGGTAAACAAGTGATTTTTACAAAAAAAAAGTTTATCCTCTCGATAATCAAGCATCGTAGTGGGACTGACATGGTTTGGGGATTCATGAATGCTGTGAACATTGGTAATCTGAATTATACCTAAAAGAAACATGCATGTTAACATGCACTGTGACTACTGAAGTAGATCATGATACTCTCCATAGGATTGCATTCAAATCTCACACCAATCCATTTAAGCCAGGTGCAGATCCAAAATGTAAAAGTTCAATGTAAAGAAAGGTTGAAACTCACACCAATGACCTCCCTTTTAATCCCTTTTCATTTTGAGGCGATTCGAGCCAACAGGGCCCCTTCTCTACCGGAATCTAATCTGTACTCACTTTTGTGGGCAATGTTCTGTATTTTTTCTGAGTGAACAAGAAATTTAAGCAGTTATATATGTTGTTAAAAGGTAACTAATCACTGTGTCAAAAGGAAATGTCTTTAACCCCTTAAGACACGGCATTATAAATGATCTGTAACCAGAATGGCAATGACCAAGTTGTAATGTATTACTAAAGGCCCCATGCACTGTCATAGTAGTGTTGTACTATAGTAGTTAACTTTCAATGTCTATTACAGCGTGCCACAGGAGGTACGGCGTGCATTAAGGGGCTACTGCTCTCCTATGAAAAGATTTACTCACAAATCTGCAAAACATGTCAGGGATGTAGTCACTTACGTGACATACTGTATGCCTCACCCGTGCAAGGGTCAGCCCCCAATGGCGCCACAAGGGAGAAGTGCCGTGGGATGGTTCCATGCTCAGAGTACATCAGTCATGGAGGAGGATGGGGGAGAGCACTGGTTAATTACTTCCCCCACCAACCTGGCAGGTCAGGAGTAGAACCAGCAACCTTTGGGGTACAAGTCTGACGCCCTTAACGCTTACCAATGACTGCAATAGCACCCATGATTGCTCTGCTGTACCACTGCTGAAGAACCACTGCTCTATAACAACAAATAAGTGGGCAGAGCGAGATCAATGAGAGTTGGCTTGTCTGCGTAGGCGTCGGGTAATATATCTTTCTCTGGCACTACCTCATATTTCTGCACGACTGTAATGTCAAGCTATAAATTGGAAATGTTTTTTCATTAGTTGCACCGTGACATGTGCCTAGAGGCCACTTGAGAGAGTACAACAGTGCAATTTTGAAAACAATCCGCCGTATTACAGTTTTTCTTGATCACTTTCACACTGTTGTCACTCCAAAAAGCACATTTTCATAACAGTTAACGCACCGGGCTAACCAAAAAAAACAATTTTCCAAACACAGCATCTTGTGTGCAAAAGGCTCTTACGTTTCCAAAATATTTAACATGAGCAATAAAAGCAAACTCCGTCTTCAACTCAATACACACTACATAGCAGTGTATGAACACTACCAGTGAGTCATTACACGATGGCCAGAGAAATACATAATACCGTTATCATTTTGACGCAATTTGCCAATGCTTAACTCTGTTTTCAATTACATAACTTTCATGTCAGTAATATATTTGTTTCATTTACTAAGCCGGTGACTCTGCTTGATCAGGATCTAGTGACTGATTGTAAATGATTTGCACAAAAAATTGTGTTGTGTGTGTGCTTTTTCTTACGAAAAATTGACAGTAGGCTAGGCATTGTCAATAATGCCTTATTGCAAAGAATTTGATTGAGAACCAGGATGCTTTGATGTAATTTTTGTTTTGTTTTTTCAAAAACTGATAACTATACCACAGAAAATATGAATAAAGTAAAATATACTTTGTTGCAGTACAATAATGTAGGACCTACTAAAATGACTAAAATAACTGTAGGGAACAAACAAGTAAGACACTGCGTGTATACACTGATTGCTAAATTAAGATTTTTCAGAGGCAGTGTCAAATAGGTTCTCCGGTGCTCTTATACAACAGGGTTAATTTCTAAAAGTCAGGAAAAGATTTTGTCTGTATGGCTATCAGAGCTTAAACAATGAAATGTGTACTACTTAAATGGCACGTGCGTTAACTGTTCAGCAAAAACTGTGTTATATGAAAGGAAAATGTGTCATGTCAATGAGAATGTGTTAACACATATGCACAACTTGTCTTTGGCTTTGCTGAAATAGTGATCATGACGACTTTGTGTGAATCAGTTTCAAAAATCGTGACAAAGCAATTGAGAAAAACTGTAAAGTCAAGTTTCAAGTTTCAGTAACTCATCAACCGGATGACAGGCACATTTGAATTCATTTGACCACCGTCTGGAATGGAAGTGCAGTGCTGTGGGGGTCCTCCCTCAGAAAATGTTGTACCATATTTCTTCGATGCAATTTGCTGCATTTTAACCATTTCTAATTGCCTTGTGAAGTGTTACGGTAGGGCTATGTAGTGCACTTTAGGTATACAGTACTTTGCCACCGACACACCTCATCCAACCCGGGGAATGGGGGAGTGTGGGGTGTTTCGGGGCCCGCCCCTATAAAGAACAGGTGATTCAGAGGACGTGGCGGATTATCATACTGGAACGCCGCGGGGTGTGAGCGTGGCCTGTACCCTCTACCCTGCGGGCGACTAACCGGAGAGATAATTTATCTTCGGTGCACCTGGACGCGGGCTAAAGACAAAAGGAAATCTAGGGGATCCTCCGAAGAACCCCAAATGAACTGCCACGACAATCGCTTGGGCTATCCGGCTATGACGAGCCAAGGCGAGAGCTAGCCACTTCGCCCGGGGTAAGCTAACCCTTCCTCCAATCTCTTCGGGTTACACTACACACATTCAACAGTAGCATCGTACTCTGATACTAACCCGTTACTTGCATTACACGTAGATTAAGGCCGGGTATGCAGGTAGGGTGATAACAGAGTAGATGCACTTAACAAGTGGGGGCTTCGTCTCGGATTGAGCTTTCAGGGCTAGTAGTTTGTGGAGGTAGAGTTGGTTAGCTATACGCGTGTGGTTAGCAGTCGATATTTGATGGTTTGTTTGGGAAGTTGTTTGTCCGCGCAGTTACGAAGCAGGGGTAGAACCTGTCGTTGTTGCGTGTTGGTTTGTGCAGCGTTAATGTATTGGGGTGGCTTTCAACACAGGCATGTAACGTTGGGATTGCTAATCTGTTTCAGTAAAGTGTTGCGGTTTGAATCGTAGGGGCTTTTGAATGAAGTAGGCCTGTGTCCGGATTGGTGCATTGTTATGGTTTGGACTGGAGCAGTGGATAAGTGAAAGTGGTAGTATCGCTCGGCGTTTTGTTTGGGCTCGAATGCGATACCGTATATATTTTTTTCTCTTTCTCTTTGGTACTTGTGGTAGGGAAGTGAATTAGTCGCAATGGCAACTTTTGACCCCGCCGTGTTTTTTTCTAAGAACCTCACACGGAATGACTGGCTGCCCTTGTCGAAGGCGCAGTTAGAGGAAATTGCACAATTTCAAGACATTGAAATACCAGATAATTGGAGAAAGCCGGACATTGTGGATTTCTTGATTAAAACGCTGAAAATCACAGAGGTTGGAGAAGAAGCGCAGAAGTTGGAGATGGCGAGGTTGGAAATTGAAAATAAAAAAGAAGAAACTAAACTTGAACTGGCCAGGCTGGAAATAGAGCGTGAAAAAATCCGAACAAATGAGAAGGTTTTACAGCGTAGACATGAAAACAGGTTTGATTTGAGCAGCTCTCTGCGTATAATGCCCAAATTCAATCCCGACGATGTTGATGTTTTTTTCGATGCTTTTGAAAAAGTAGCCAATGAGTTAGACTGGCCAACGGAGAAGTGGCCCGTGTTGGTGCAGAGTGCATTTGTGGGAAAGGCCCAGGAAGCTTACGCTGCTCTTGATGCGACCCAGAGTGCGGATTACGACGTCATAAAAAAGGTGGTATTGCAAGCGTACGAGATCGTACCGGAGGGCTACCGCCAGAGATTTAGATCTCTTAGGCGTAAACGGGGAGACGCCTTTCTTGAACTAGCAAGGCAGCAGGAAGCTACTTTTGAAAGATGGCTTAGAAGCTCAGAGGTGTATACGTTTTCATCACTCAAGGAATTGGTTCTGCTTGAGCAGTTTAAAAATAGTGTTCCGCGCCCCGTTGAAATGTATCTCAATAGTCAGAATGTGACGGACTTGCGTCAGGCGGCACTGTTGGCTGATTCGTTTGAGTTGACGCAGGGGCCTAGAGATTTGGGGAACGTTGGGCCGACTGACGCGCCATCTCAGTGGGCTAGTTCATATGGCCCTAGACCATTTACCCCGATGAAAGATGTGATCTGCCATTACTGTCACACACCAGGACATATGAAGGCTAATTGTCCCTTGAGAAAGCGACACCTCTCCTCTCACCCGGGAAAACCGATGAGCCTTGTCAAAATGGGCAGTGTGACCGAACACTTGGGTGAGCTGCAGTCCGACAATCTGCGTAATATGTTTGGCTGTTTTGTGTCCACTGGTGCTCTCTGCGTGACTGCAGAGGGTAGGGAGGTCCCTGTGACTATCTTGCGTGACACCGGTGCTGCCCAGTCAGTAGTGTGCGCCGGAGTATTGGAATTGCCCCAATATACGGCGTTGGATCGCTCAGTGCTGCTTAAAGGCTTAGGTGGGGAATTTCAAGCCGTACCCTTGCACAAAATGTACCTTAAGAGTGACCTAGTTGCTGGGGAGGTTGTGTTAGGAGTAGTGCCCTCGTTGCCAGTGGATGGGGTACACGTGCTGTTGGGAAACGACCTCGCAAGTGACCGGGTGTATGCAGACCCCGTCGTGAGTAAGGCGCCTTGTGAGAGTCCTGAAATGCAGATTCTAGAGAAGGAGTATCCGGAGGTGTTCAGCTCATGCGTTATCACTCGGGGTCAGGCCAAAGCCGAGGCCAGGGAAAGAAACCCTCCTCTGGAAAAGTCAAGTGTTGACTTGGGAGACACCATCCTAGGTCGGGTATTAGCGGGACTTGGGGACCTGAAGTGTACACGGGAGGCGTTAATTGAGGAGCAGCAGACTGATCCTTCGCTCGCTGCCTTACTGAAGACTGCTGATTCCGAGGACGAATTGGAAGACATGGCAGAGGGATGCTATATGAAGGAGGGGGTGCTGTTAAGGAAATGGAGGCCGCCTCGACGACCTGCCAGTGAACAGTGGTCTGTCTACTCTCAGATCGTGCTGCCGTTGTGTTACCGTCATGAAGTGCTACAACTGGCCCATGAAACACCTATGGCTGGACACCTGGGAATACGCAAGACGCAGGAGAGAGTGACGAGACACTTTTATTGGCCCCAAGTGCATGCAGATGTGGTGGCATTCTGTCGTTCCTGTCATCCGTGTCAGCTCACAGGAAAGCCTAATCAGGTTATACCTGCTGCGCCTCTGAAGCCGCTTCCTGTAGTGGAAGAACCCTTCTCGCGAGTGGTGATTGATTGTGTGGGGCCTCTTAAAAAGACAAAGAAGGGAAATGAGTACCTACTGACAATTATGGATGCTACCACCCGGTTCCCAGAGGCCGTTGCAATGAGGAACATCAAGGCTAGGCCCGTGATTGAGGCTTTGTTGCATTTCTTTTCTCGCTTCGGATTGCCTCGGGAGGTGCAGACAGATAGGGGGTCTAATTTTTCATCTGGGGTGTTTCAGGAAGTATTGTCTGAACTTGGTATTAGGCATGTCATGTCTTCGGCTTACCATCCCCAGTCACAAGGAGCCATTGAGCGGTGTCATCAGACACTGAAAACCATGATCAAGACCTTCTCGGTACAGTGTGATGGTGATTGGGATGTCGCTATGCCTTTCCTGTTGTTCGCACTTCGAGATGCGGTGAACGAGTCTACCGGGTTTAGCCCCTTTGAACTGGTGTACGGGCACGAAGTTAGAAGTCCTTTAAAAATGCTGAAGGACGGCTTCATAAAGGAGAAAGAGGACGGGAACTTGTTGCAGTATGTGGCCGTGTTTAAGGATCGCTTACAAGCGGCTTGTGAGGTGGCTTGTGCAAACATGCAGAAGTCGAAAGAGGTCATGAAAAAATGCTATGATCGTAAAGCCGTGGAGAGATCGTTTGCGGTGGGAGAACAGGTCCTGGTGCTGTTACCTATGCGGGGCGAAGGACTGGGCACTCGATTCTGTGGTCCGTATGCAGTGGTCAAAAAGGTCAACGATCGAAATTACATCGTAAAGACTCCCGATCGCCGCAAGTCTACTCAATTGTGTCACGTTAATCTTCTTAAAAAATACCATAATCGCTCTGCTCCTGAAGGGGTGTGCAATGTGATTGCCCTAGAGACTCCTGAGACATCACAGGGAGGGGAGCCTTCTCCAGAGGTGGAGTATCGAGGACCTGTTGGAGCTCGGTTGCAGAATTCGGCCGCCCTAGCTGATTTGCCGGGTATTGTAGCACATTTACAGCCCTCCCAGCAGGAAGATATGATGGGTTTGATTAGGTCACATGCATCTTTGTTTAGGGATCGTCCCGGGCTTACCTCTTTGGTTGTTCATGATGTGGTGACAGGGGTGGCGCCTGCCATTAAACAACACCCATACCGGCTGCATCCGACTAAGCGGGCTCTTGTGAGAGAAGAGATACAGTACATGTTGGAAATTGGGGTGGTGGAACCTTCCCACAGTGAGTGGAGCTCACCCATAGTGTTAATTCCCAAACCAGATGGTTCCGCACGGTTTTGCATAGATTACCGTAAAGTAAATGCAGTTACCAAAACGGATGCGTTTCCAATACCACGCCTGGAGGACTGCATTGACCAGATAGGAAGAGCCAGTTTTGTGTCAAAATTCGATCTCCTAAAAGGATATTGGCAGGTGCCTCTGTCAAGTCATGCCCAAGAAGTGTCTGCATTTGTAACCGCTGAGGGGCTGTATCAGTGTCATACCCTTCCATTTGGCATGAAGAATGCTCCAGCCTGTTTCCAACGGCTGATGAATCAAATAACCGTGGGGCTAGCCAACGTGGTCACTTATATTGATGATGTGGTGGTCTTCTCGGACTCGTGGAAGGATCATATTCATCATATTGAGCAACTGTTGGGTAGGTTGGAGACTGCGGGGTTGGTGGTCAACTTGCCTAAGTGTGAGCTGGGTAAGGGTCAGGTGACATATCTGGGGCACCAAGTGGGACAGGGAGCTGTGTCGCCAAGAGCAGCAAAAATTCAAGCCATTCTGGATTTGCCGGCTCCGCGCACAAGGAGGCAGCTGATGCGAGTACTGGGAATGTGTGGCTTTTACCGAAAATTTGTGCCGAATTTTGCCTCCATTTCAGAACCTTTGACAGCCCTGCTGCGAAAAGGGGTGAAATTCCTGTGGGCCCCGGAATGCCAGGCCGCCTTAGAAAAACTGAAGGCAGTGCTGTCGTGTGAACCAGTGTTGGTGGCTCCAAATTTCGAGATTCCATTTAAATTGGCTGTGGATGCGTGTGATGTGGGAATCGGGGCAGTGCTGTTACAAGTGGATGATGTGGGAGTAGAAAGACCAGTGGCTTACTTCTCAAAAAAATTGAATCAGCATCAGAGGGCGTACTCTACAATAGAAAAAGAAGCCCTGGGGCTGGTGCTGGCAGTCCAGCATTTTGAAGTGTATCTGGCGAGTGGGGTGGGTGAGACTGTGGTGTACACGGATCACAATCCCCTTACGTTTCTGGCAAAGTTTAGGGATTCCAATGCTCGGGTGTTCAGGTGGACTCTAGCCCTGCAGCCCTTCAGTATTGTGATTAAGCATTTGCCAGGCAAAGAGAATGTTATTGCTGATACCCTGTCGCGCATCTGACTTTGTTGAGGGTTTTCAATGTATCTGGTCTGAGACATGATTTGAGGGGTAGCTATGTGGGGTGTGAGACGCCAGTTAAGCTACCCGTAATGCTGGGTTCTAGAGCAAGTGGAAGATGAGAGGGAAAATAGTAATAATAGTAACTTTTAGAAAAAAACAGGAAAAAATGATAAAAAATAAAATAAAAAATAAAAAGTTGATTTTTCTTTTGTTTTTTTTCTTTTGAGGGGGGGAGAGATGTTACGGTAGGGCTATGTAGTGCACTTTAGGTATACAGTACTTTGCCACCGACACACCTCATCCAACCCGGGGAATGGGGGAGTGTGGGGTGTTTCGGGGCCCGCCCCTATAAAGAACAGGTGATTCAGAGGACGTGGCGGATTATCATACTGGAACGCCGCGGGGTGTGAGCGTGGCCTGTACCCTCTACCCTGCGGGCGACTAACCGGAGAGATAATTTATCTTCGGTGCACCTGGACGCGGGCTAAAGACAAAAGGAAATCTAGGGGATCCTCCGAAGAACCCCAAATGAACTGCCACGACAATCGCTTGGGCTATCCGGCTATGACGAGCCAAGGCGAGAGCTAGCCACTTCGCCCGGGGTAAGCTAACCCTTCCTCCAATCTCTTCGGGTTACACTACACACATTCAACAGTAGCATCGTACTCTGATACTAACCCGTTACTTGCATTACACGTAGATTAAGGCCGGGTATGCAGGTAGGGTGATAACAGAGTAGATGCACTTAACAGAAGACTAGTGTTGATTCTCAAGGTAATAGGGGACAGAATGCGTCCCGTTTCAGCTCAATAGCACCCATCATTTAGCTTTTAAATAAAGAACAATTTTGTATTTCAAGGGGCGACTGGCAACCCTAAGTGCAGTACAGCATGGGGCCTCTGTGTTTACTTTTTTTTTTTTTAAGATATTTATGGGCTTTTTGGGCCTTTATTTCGTATAGGACAGTGAAGGTGTGACAGGACGTGAGTGTGGAGAGAGATGGGGTAGGGTTGGGAAATGACCCCGTCCGGACTCGAACCGGGGTCCCCATGGGCATGCAAGCCCAAGTGTGGGGGGCTTAGCTCGCTGCGCCACAGCGCCCCCCCCTCTGTGTATA
>NC_085858.1:22763222-22780722 GCF_034702125.1 Engraulis encrasicolus
TCAAAATGGTCAGGGAAAAAATTATATCGGAAATGGGCTTTAAACTACCTAATTTGTCTTGTGTCAAAAAATGGTGGTCCAACACCGTCCCGTTTTAGAGAAAAATAATTTTGAAAGTGCAAAAATGACCCAAAAAAAGTTACTGCGGTGTTGTTGAGTTACTGCTGCACTTTCCAATGGGAATTGGTTTGGGAGTAGACAGTAATACTAGCCAAGAACGCAGTAACTCCTGCAGTAACTCCATTTTGTGGCAGTAATACCAGCCAAGAACGCAGTTACTCTGTTTTTTGTGGCAAAAAGACACATAAATGTTGTTTCTTTTCAGGGGTTTTTTGTGTGCATTTAATTTCTATCCTAAAAAAGCATTACCAGGAAGTGTCACCACTTTACCGACAACACAGTTGTCAGGCGATACAGGAAACTTTGAAGCCTTTTTTCTCAGTTTCCAGTTTTCAGAGTTACTGCCTGGGGCAGGGCCCCAGGACATCATAATCCGTCCCTAATGATAACATAGCACTGGGTCTCAGGACTCCTAGGAGGGTCACAAGGATACTGCAGGGGGGTGAATATATGATTTATTTGCAAAACGGTGTATCTCCATTTTGTACAATGTTGGGAAATTGACATTTTGTATTGGGCATTCGATTGAATTGCATTGCAAAATGCATTCTATATAGGTTAAAAAAGTATGTTCTGAAAATATTTGAATGGTAAGAATTCTCACATAGGTGATAGGACCTCTGAACAGTCATTTCCAATAATAAAATGCAAAAGTCAAAAAATGGAGATACACCGTTTTGCAAATAAACCCTTCAAATGCTTTCATATAGCATGGTAATTACAGAGATGAACAGTATTCATCTCTATGGATAATACATGTACAGAGTATTTCTTTTCCTGTGAATTTCACAGGAACAGTGCCAATGCTAGAGTACAAAAAGATGCTAGGTGTTTGGAATATAGGTGGCCTGGGGTCGAAAAAATATTCTTGGGTCTTAAAGGGGGGCCGAGAAGGAAAAAAAAGTTTGAGAACCACAACCACTGATGTAGTGGAAATGTGTGGCCAGACTAGGTTGAAATTGGTGAGTTGGCAGATTTATGACCGGAAATAAAAAAACAAACCTTCTCTCTACTCTCTGACTGACACATATTCTACAGCGAGGTGATTTTGAATGGCCTTTCATGACAAGCATGAATAATCATGAGTTCATTTCAAACACTACACACATGCTAGGGCACACACACTCACACACACACACACACACACACACACACACACACACACACACACACACACACACACACACACACACACACACACACACACACACACACACACACACACACACACACACACACACACACACCTACACGCGCACACACACACACACGCGCGTAGACATCCACACAAACCTGAAGACATACATACATACACACACACACAGTCAGGAAGCCAGTCAGCCATGCGGAGGCCTATCACAGATGACATGCACACACATGCACACGCACACACAAATGTGCGTACAAATCAAATCTCATGTGTAAAGTCTCAAATCACCCCCCAGCACATGCTCTCTTACACCCATGTGTGTGTACACGCGTGCACGCATGCACACACACACAGAGACACAAGTTACATAACCTCGACAGATGCTCCCTTGCCACAAACAAGCCCAGGGAAAACATGCCCCACAGATACATCAGGGCATCTGCAAAGCCACACACACACACACACACACACACACACACACACACACACACACACACACACACACACACACACACACACACACACACACACACACACACACACACACACACACACACACACACACAGACTCTATGTCTCTTTCCCTCTGCCCTTTTCCCTCTGAAACACACACTCTCCAAAAACGAGTACAAAAACAGTTTCCAGCAGCGTATGCAGCCAGCGCTGTAAGGGGTAACTTATCAGAAGCCATCGTGCCTCTCTGGGTGCCCTGAGCTGTCCCGCCTTGCAATGAGCTCACGGCAGAGTGACCTTGCTCTAATATGGGAAAGCACGCAGGCCACTACACTGCAGCACACCACACTACAGCCTACTACACCAGTGTTTCCCAACCAGGGGTACGTGTACCACTAGGGGTATGCGAGCACACTGCAGGGGGTACTTGGAAAAATGCTATTATAACTATATATAATATATAGTATAACATATATGTTATTATATTATTATAACAAATGTATGGAGCAGTCACATCAGGACAGAGTAAGCGATATAGAACATGAATTAGGGGGTACTCATGGCACAACTAAGAGGTTTAGGGGGTATGCAAGACAAAAAAGGTTGGGAAACACTCTACTACACTGCAGCACACCACACAACACACCATTAACCACCGGCTTTATAAGATTTAAATTCTGTGATGTGCTAAACCGGTTTAGAGATTATTTATAATCATCTTTAGCGTACTCTACTCCAATCTGGTGTAGGGCTTTTCATACCTGAGCTGGTTAACTGGCTGGTTAACTGGCCTGCTCTTACCATGAAATCCATGTACACATGACAATACATATCTTGTATCTTGAATTTTGTATCTTTTAAGCTGATACTCAAAGGCGCAACTCAGCTCAACATTGGGGAGGGTCAAAAATGTCCACCGCTGTAATGACTGAAGTGTGTGCACAGTAGGGTGACCAGATTTGGATTTGTAAAAAGGAGGACACTTTTTTTTTGGGGGGGGGGGGGGTTCATCGGTGTATCTGTGTATCTACAGGTATGAAAGTATATATGGGTATGAGGTATGATAGTAGGCCTATAAAGTATCAACGCATCCAAAATGGTCATTTGTTTAAAAGCCACTCGAACTTTTTGGCATGCACATTCATTTGTCTACCATAAATGACAATTAAAATCTCTTCAGTTACGCCTATCACATAATTTGTGTGATCATATGATGCAGAGTGTGCCTTTGTTACAATCCTAGATAGTAGGCCTAACACCTATATTGGAGTAGCTTAACATCATAACAATGCAGCTCAATTTCATAGGCCTATTCTAATTTCTGCATTAGGTTTTTAAAAATAGATTCACCATCATGTAGGCCCATCTCAGCCATTCCCCACAAAGATATAACATTGGAAACTAAATATAAAAAAAACATTTGTGGTTTTCAACTGAATTGATAATGAAGTTCTATTAGGCTACATTTTAGGCTTAATATGTTTATAAGACACCTCACAATTTACCCCTCCACTGTCATCCATTAGGCCTATTTAGATAGGCTATTTGTAGTGGCATGGTGCTCAGAGATTAGCAATGGGCACTGCAGCCATTAAGAGAGGAACTGGAGTTTTACCTACCATTAATAAGATAACCCATACAGCGTTATCAATAACTGCAAAGGCAATAGACAGAAGAAGAAGCTGATGAAGAAGAAGCTTAATTTCTTAACTCAGGAATGAGTCCTTCTAGCTCTGAGAAATTGCTTTTGCAAATAACTTGGAAATGTCAGATCATGAAAGAATTTTTAGGCTAAGTCTTGTGACAAGGTGTAACAAAACTTGTACCTCCCTAAATGATGGATTTGGTGGTGTTACTAGGCATACTCCTGTGTTAGATTACCTTCATACCTGGCTTCACACGTGGGATTTTTTTTTCAACTCCACCGCGAACGTGCATTTGCGTTTCTATCGGCATTGCAGTCCGTCGAACCGGCGGACAGATGCGCTTTCGCTTGTAAACATGGGGCGCACTGGCTAGTCCCCTAGGCTACTTCTTTCGGACACATGGTGCGAAGTGGCTAGATTTGATGAGAAGGGCGTGACTAATTTGTGAACGGTAGAGAGAAACCTGGAGTGGAGTCAAATGGAACGGAGTGAAAATTACAGTGCAGATGAATTAGGTCTATATTTCAGGCAGGGAAACAAAATCCCGGATATTTCTGAAATTCCCCCCGGACATTTTTTGAAGTCTCAAATGTAGGACATGTCCGGGGAAAACCGGACGTCTGGTCACCCTAGTGCACAGACAGATAGAAGCAGCAGTGTTTTTGCCCCGCCACCTTAATCTTTGGGGGTCAAAAATGTCAGTGGGATCAGAATCAAAATCTGAATCAATGTTCAAGTGCATTTACACGTACTTGCATGTGTACCTGATGAATTACCCTCCTTGTTCAATGGCCTACCTGGACAACAATACCATTCATAAGCAGAACGTTATTAATGTCCACTTGCGCTATAATTGTCACTTTGACATTATCAAGTCATTATGCTGACACAGAAAGCCAGTGTAAAAGGGCATAGCGTGCCCTTCTCATTCTGTGTGAGGTGTAGGTATGCTCGGAAGGGAAACTGTTTCGGGCCAGACTGATGGGATATTGTTTTCATAAATAAATGCAGTACCAGTTTTATATTGCCATTGTTTTGCTCATAAAAAAAAGTTTCACAGGGAACAACAGAATAAGCATAGAAAGGAAAAATAAAATGTGCTACACAGTAAATTTGCCAGTGTTAATTTTGCAGTGTTAAGGCTTATTAACACTATTGGAGTAATTCCAACACCAAATGGAGTGAGATGCTCTCCAGTGTCAGTGACAAATAGTGTTGTTGAATTGTGTGGAGTTAGAAGTACTCCAGAGAGCCCCCGCCTCCTTGAGGTGATGGAGTTTGTCTGCGCCATTGTATGCTCCCCGAAACTGCTTTACTCTTTATAGTGTTAGCTTAACACTACAAATCTAACACCAGTGTTTAACACTGATCTGGAGCAGGACCAAATAGACACTAGAACAGTGTTGATTGTAACTCTTTAAGTGTTATTTTAACACTGTAAAATTTACTGTGCTAGTGTGTGTGTTTTGTATGTGTGTGTGTGTGTGAGAGAGAGAGAGAGAGAGAGAGAGAGAGAGAGAGAGAGCGAGAGCCAGTGATAGAGACAGAAAGTGGAAACGAGAGAGAGAGAGAGAGAGAGAGAGAGAGAGAGAGAGAGAGAGAGAGAGAGAGAGAGAGAGAGAGAGAGAGAGAGAGAGAGAGAGAGAGAGAGAGAGAGAGAGAGAGAGAGAGAGAGAGAGAGCAAAAGCAGAAACAGCAACAGACACAGAAACAGAAACAGAAACAGAAACAGAAACAGACAAAACCCCCAGAGGACCGAACCACTCATGTAATTAAATTCAGCAAAATGCCAGGAGAGTTCCATGAAGCTGACGCCAGATGAAATTCCATTTGATGCAATCATCCAATTGCTCCATATGAGTAAGTACCGTATGACACGCAATCACAGTGTCAAATACAATATTAAGAAAAACATGCAAGGCTTACACAAAAACCTCGAAGCACAAACAGATGTGCACACTCTACTCTCTGTACTATACCTCCCCTTTCCCATAAGTCATAGCAGAGTCAAGGGTCACTGGCTGCCTTGGCAACCCCATCTGGTGGAGCTTCCTCTTCATCCTGCTTGACAGTCATGGTTGACTGAGGAGGCAGGGGCCATAGCATGTGCCGGCCACCTGATTCATGTCCTGCAGTTTCCCCCCAGCTCACCATCGTGTCAGCTGGGTTGGGAAATAAGGTCAGGTACTGTGCGGAGATACGGAATAACAGGGTCATGATGGGCAATTTGTCATTTTTGTTGTGAGAAAATGATGAAAAAAAGCTTTGAGTATACCCATACTGAAAGTAAACCTTGTGGCAAAAAGAAGCTATTACTATAAGGATACCCATGTTTTGGACCAATTGAGTGTACAATTTCTGGCACCACTACGGTAGAAACAGTGCATCACTTGGAAATTCTCTTGAAGATAATGATTTTGCTCTTGGCAAGACCACAAAGCAAAAACAAATAAAACAACAGCATACTGCCACCTTCAATAATATCGAAGGCGACATGGCAGTTTTTAAAATACACTTATAGGCCATTTGAAGGTGGAAACATCTCCATACTGACAACTTCATCTCTACCATACTGTATACCGTCTGGCTGAGCATTCAAGCCAGAACAGTAGTGAGGCTGTGACCAGGGCCGGATTAAGATGGCCTAGGCCAGTGTTTCTCAACTGGTGGGTCGCGACCCAAAAGTGGGTCGTGGAGGGGTCATGAGTGGGTCGCGAAGCCTTGGTGTAAAAACAAAACGTAATTCTAAAAATAAAAAAATCCAACTTTTCCTGCAACAATTACATTTTTTTATTTTGATAGGCTAGTGAACTCCGTGTCATCTGTCGTCATAGATACAATCTGAATGTTTATGCGAGATAGATAGCATGCAACCAGTCATTCGAGTCTTGGTTACATTTTGAGAATTGCATTGAATTGACTTGAACGCTAAAAAAATTGGGTCGCGACCGAATGAGAGTGGAAAATGGTGGGTCCCAAGACTGTTCCAGTTGAGAACCACTGGCCTAGGCTACAGGTTGCTGTGGGACTGCTGGGAAGGGAAATTTTGTGACAAATTTGCATAGACAGTGTCATAACTAGGAGCTAGGAATTTAGGGTACCATGTCTACCAACACGACAGAAGAGCTTTTTTTTAAATATTGCATCGTGTCACAATTCTGCCATTTTTCACTTTTGTCCAATCAGGGGGGCTCTGGCAGGTGGGGGCCCCTAGGCTGCAGCCATATCTAGCCTCTGCACTAATCCAGCCCTGGCTGTGACTAACAGCCAGACATGCCGAGACGCCAAGAGGTGCTGAGCAGCCAGGGTTATTGGGTGCAAACAGTAGGGGTGTAAATCACAGCCTTCATGACGATACGATACGGTATCGATTTCTTAAATCAGGGATTCGATTTTTTTCGATACTTAAGAATTCCCCACGATACAATGCGATTCGGTTCGATTCGATTTTTTCCAATTACTTTTCCACTACTATTGTGTTATGGAGCTAGGGCATTGCACAGGGGCCAGCGATTCGATTGTTTTCGATTCTTAAGAATGCCCCACGATACGATGCGATTCGATTAAATCGCCAGCCAATACTTCCGATACATCGATACATTTCGATTTTATTTACATCCCTAGCAAACGGTGGAGGGGTTCCCTGGCCTGTCTTTCTCTTTTGGGTTAAAGCTCGTCACGCAGTCTAGACAGAATCAGGGTGAGGTGTGATGGGGTGGGGTTTGGGTTTGGGGTGAGAAGGGAGAGAGATTAGGGGTGTTTGGAGACAGGAGGAGGATGAAGTGGGTCCCAAGGGACGAGCCGGGAGAGGGAGGAAGCCGCGAAAGCGAAACAATCCTGCTGACACATCCCAGCCTCTGCATGCTAAATATAAATACCAAGAAAAGCCACTCATCTTCCTTGCTCTCTCTCTCTCTCTCTCTCTCTCTCTCTCTCTCTCTCTCTCTCTCTCTCTCTCTCTCTCTCTCTCTCTCTCTCCCCCCAATATGCTGCTGTGTTGTTTTCTTGGCAGAGGTGGAACATTTGGTAACCTTTAAAGAGCTGCTTGCTGACGCCTCAAACTCTCCAGACTGCACAGAGACAGGTGTGTGTGTGTGTGTGTGTGTGTGTGTGTGTGTGTGTGTGTGTGTGTGTGTGTGTGTGTGTGTGTGTGTGTGTGTGTGTGTGTGTGTGTGTGTGTGTGTGTGTGTGTGTGTGTGTGTGTGTGTGTGTGTGCAGGTGCGGGGTATTGGGGGTGGGGGGCAGATTAGCGACACATCTGGCACAAAATGGCAGCCAGATAGAAGAAAAAAACAACAAAGAAAATGCCATGTTTTGTCTTGCACTTTCAGCATGTGACAAAACAGGTGACTGTTTGGGGCCAACATAACTTTAATTAATTAAAGCGCTCAGAGAAAAGCCATTATGATATCTTTTCTCTCCTGCTTACGAAAACCCGACTCGGGGGAGGGGAGGGGGGGAGGACCACAAGCAGCTACAAGCAGTACAAGCACATTTTTGCTTTGGCTGCAGTTGTGGTACAGCAGGGGTGGGGAACCTATGTCTAGAGGGTCGTTTTATTCGGCCCCCGTTATACTTTTAATGTTATGCAGCTTCACATGAAATATGACATATTTTGTGAAGGAATTTTAGAAAATACATTTGCAATACAATTGAGTTATATTCAGGTAACCTATAGGAGGTAGGGACTGTTTTAAAGGTGGCTGCCTTCAATATTGGCCCAAAGTACAGGGGGAAATCCTGGTTTGTGTTCATAATGCGGCCCTCTGAGGAATTTTGCGGCCCTCGGATAAATTTGAAGTGGCCCTTCGAATGAAAAAGATTCCCCACCCCTGTGGTACAGAGTGCCGCCATTCGAGGGGATCCATAGACCAATTCACCTGCATCTAACTAGAGGGAATCAGATGCATGCAGCTAGACATGCTGAGTAATTTATGCCTTCATTAGACCCAGATTGGTGCCATACATCTTGCTGCTGGTGCTCCAGCTGGGCTGTAATGGGAGCAAAAAAAACATCCCGGGTATTTTTTGGAATTGCCCAACCCCTCACACTGTTTTTCTACAATAATATGATTGGCTCAGTGCATTGTCTATATTAAAGAATGGCCTGTCTCATGGTGGGCACTGTAAATGGTGGGCACTGTATTACAGTAACAGCATCAGTCTCCGAGGACTGTTGGCCCACCAGGAACATGCCCTGTATGCCAGAGTACCTGTCCAGCCCTGCGCAGGAGACAGCAAGAATGTAAATGTCCTGGGATGCAGAGCAGATGTAGAGGCCCATTAGGGCGCAGACTGAGACACATGGGGGGTTAGGAGAGGGGAGGCTGGAGGACAGAGGTTGCGGCTGTGGTTAAATGTTCAGGCGAGGATGCAAGCACAGGGTTAACAGTTTGTGTTAATGTGACCCCATTACTGCATTACATTTGAGAGGAGAGGGGAGGACAGGACAGACGGGAGGGTGGAGGCTGTGGCTGTGGGGAGACGTTAAGGTGATGATGCATGAACAGGCGGACGAAGGGCTTTTAAGACACTCTGGAATGCACAGTAAGGACTGCTTTGAGATTGATTGCTAGGTGTGCATTATAAAATCGCTCCGCTTGGTTCTAACTGATTGACTAAAAAAAAAAAACATTCAATGTACACCTTGTCAAATGTTACTCCTTAACTGTTATTAATGGGACCTCATTACTGCATGGCAAATGAGCACAAATGTCGATTGACAGGCAGATGAATATATGTGCAGGTATATTAGATGTTTATCACGGGTGCTTTTTTCTCACTTGGTATCAGGTCCATTACTTTGAGATCGCAGATTCTTGTCTGGATCTGGTCTGTTCAGGACTATCCCAGACTTAATGTGCCACTTTATGACAGAGGCAGTGTCTGGTTTCATTACATTATCTGGTTGATGATTTTATTAGCTTCTGCTATGTAAATTAAAAATGTGCCAATAAACTTCTTTATCATGCTATCACATATATGTGTATCACACTATCATTTATCAACCTCTGACTGCTATACCAGTACTTACCCTCTAAACCAGTGGTTCTCAAACTTTTTGTGTGAAGCACCACCTGAGAAAATATTGAGCCCTCCGAGTACCACCTTGACAACCTACATTAGAATTAGAGATGCACCGGATCCAAGACCCGGATCCGGCAGGATAATAAGTTTTTTCACAGGATCCGGATCCGGTTCCAGGATCCAGGATCCGGTAGCCGAGGCTTTTCAGTCAAAATAGTTTGAGCCAACGTGATAAAAAGGGCCCACGTGTGTGAGTAGGCTATGTGTTTCAACCCTTTCGTAGGATCCGGTATCCGGTTCCGGATCCGGCAGGATCTTAAACAGTGGATCCGGTATCCGGCAGGATCCTAAAAATCAGGATCCGGTGCATCTCTAATTAGAATATCGCAGTAAAGGCCTTCCATATTCACTTTTGCCAGTCAATACAGGAGAGGTTCATAATGGCATCAACAGCTAGGTAGTGGTGGCTAAAATGCGTACTTCAAGATGAATGTGTCTGGTGTAGTAAATGTTTGGTGAAAGAAAGTACAGGCCATAATGACAGATTAGAGAGATAGATCCCACTCCTGCCCTGACCGCAAAATCCTCACCATGAACTCGTTTTTTTGTGTGTGCCTGGGATGGATTATATTACTCATGCCCCTCCTGTCTACTTCCAGGAAAACGAGATAAGCTATTTTCTGCCTGTTTATGCTAAGCACAGGGTATTTCCTGCTGCGGAGAAGTGTCAGTTCTTTCGTAACAAAAGATAGGGGGTATTTTTTGGCCCCACTCAAGAATCCATTTTATTCATATTTTCTTGAGTGCATCTTTGAAGTAATTCTCCTCTTCCTGCTGAACCATCACTTTCCCCACCCACAGCCAGAAACTAAATGAATGTGCTTCCAAAATGCGACGTGGTGGATGGATTTGAATAATAAGGACAGGGTGCAGAGGGGGTGTAGATTGAGAATGATCTGGACCAGACATTATTATGCACGTAGCCATGGGTCTGGATCAGCGTTGTGTAAAGTAGAGGCAGTGTTACAGTTGTAATTACAACGCTAGTGGTATGATATTACATGGTGTCAACTTTGTAATATCATACTACTCATGTTGTAATTACAGTACATCTGTAAGAGTATGTCTACTTCGCCCGGCTGTGGCTCAATCGGCTGGCCACTCGACTGCTACACTGGCATCCAGGTTCAATTCCGGCCCCAAATTCCAGCCCAAGGTCATTTGTTGACCCTTCCCATCTCTCTTTCCCCACTAACTTCCTGTCATTATCTTCACTGTCCTATCCCACAATAAAGGCAAAAAAAAACCCAACAATATATATTTTAAACTTCTACTTCAACTTCTACTCTGATCTGGATGTGAAAACAGTGCAAACAAGGGTGGTAGTGATAATGCATTGTTCTCCAATCTATTCAATAACAAATAATAAAACAATAATACAAATTAAATATTATTACATATTTTGTATTTAAATATTACATATTACTAAATATTATTAAATATTTTCCTCCACCTGAAATCTGCAGGGGGATGTCTTTCTTTACAGATATTCAGGAATATAATGCATCATGTTACTTTGTATAATACAATAAGCTGTAAATACTTTATATTTTGTGTAGTTATTCAAATCCAAACGGAATGAAATATGTCTCTTTCTGTATTGCAAATCAGTAAATTGTATGGGTTCTCCTTTTTGAAACCACTTAGTTAAATCCGTTCATTCCATGCCATTCTACCTCATTACAATAGGTACCTATGTGCTGGACACACACAGAGCCTGAGAGAGAGACACAGGGGCTGGATTGGCCATAAGGCATACAGGGCATTTGCCTGGTGGACTTTTGATGATTTTGGTCTGCTCCTCCCCTCAATGTAGTGGTATCAGTTCTCTGAGTCAAATTAAAATATTAATTTTGGCTGATGTGGTCAAAATAGTCTGTAATGTCACAAGCATCACTGTCTTTCTCAATGTCTGTTGCACCCGTCTTGGCCTAGCCCATTTCAGCTTAATAATAATAATAATAATACATTTTATTTTTGAGCGCCTTTCAAAATACCCAAGGACACTTTACAATCAAAAACAAATACATAACAGTAGAGAAAGTATAACAAAGCTTCAGTGAATTAACAATAGGAGAGTAATAAAAATGCAAGAATAAAATAGAAATAAAAGTAACTTACAATAAAATAAATGTTTTTTAAAATAAGAAAAAAGAAGTAGAATGCATTTGAAAATAAAATAAAGATGAGTGGGAAAAATAATATGTAAAATAAAAAATAAAAAATAGACTGATAATTAAAATAAGTGGAAGTGCCTGTCAGTGAAGTTAAAAAGCAGAAGAGAAAAGGTGTGTCTTTAGCTTAGATTTGAAAGTAGATAGTGTGGTGATGGTTTCGGTTTTGCTTTGATTAAGTTTAAGAAAATTTTGGGTCATCCAATTACTAATTTCATTGAGGCAAGTTGTTAAGTTAGCAAGGGGGAGTGGATGGGAGGGTTTAGTGTGTATGTAGATTTGGGTGTCATCTGCATAACAATGGAAATTTAGGCCATGTTTTCGGAGAATGTTACCAAGGGGAAGAATATAGATGATGAAGAGTAGGGGGCCTAAAACTGAGCCTTGTGGAACACCATGTGTGAGGAGTGAATTTGGAGACCGGAAATCACCAATAGAGACAAACTGCTCTCTTCCAGTTAGATAGGACCTGAACCATGAGAGTGCAGTACCATTGATGCCCAGTAGGGTTTCCAGCCTTGTGAGAAGGACGTTGTGGCAGACTGTGTCAAAAGCAGCTGTTAAATCAAGTAGCAGGAGGATACTGAAATGGCCTGAATCCGCAGCTAATAAAAGGTCGTTTACGAACCTTGACTAGTGCAGTTTCAGTGCTATGCTTAGCCCTGAACCCAGACTGCATTCCTCCCATAGGCTAAATGATGTCATGTGTTCTTGAAGCTGTAAGGCCACAGTACCGCTCTAGCAGCTTGGAGATGAAGGGAAGGTTTGAGATGGGACGGTAGTTTTTAAAATCATCCGCTGCAGCTCCAGCTTTTTTGAGGATAGGCGTGATGGCTGCAATCTTTAGGGAGTTTGGAACTATGCCTGTCAGGAGAGAAGTGTTAATCATGTTGGTAAGGAGGGGACTGAGAACTGGTAGAGAGGCCTTGACAAGAGAGGAGGGCATAGGGTCAAGGAGACAGGTGGTAGGCCTGGCCTTCGTGGCAAGATCACAGACAGTTTCAATATTAACGGGAGAGAAGGAGGAAAATAGTTGTGGAGGTGGCTGAAGAGAAGGGCTGTCATTTAGAGTGGGGGAGGGGCGAGACTGTAGTTGAATGTAAATGTTAAATAATTCAAGAACTCACAGCAGAGATCAGTTGAAGGGGTAAGTGGGAAGGGTTGAGATGGTTTGAGAATATTGCTAATAGTGGAGAAGAGTGCTCTGGGATTGCCCTGGCCTGTACTGATAATAGAGCTGTAATACGAGGACTTGGCCTTGTTTAGGGCTTCCTTGTATGCCAGGACATGGTCCTTATAAGCAAGCGCATGAACAGTAAGCCCAGTCTTTTTACTGAGACGCTCAAGCCTACGGCCAGCTGCCTTCATTTCCCTAAGCTCAGAATTAAACCAAGGAGCTGAGTGAGAAAAGGAGACAACACGCGTTTTCAGGGGGGCAAGTTTGTCAAGTGTAGAGGAGAGATTAGAGTTATATGATGACACAAGATCATCAGAGCACAGGCTGGGAGGCAGCACTGACAGCTGAGATTGTAAAAGCTCTGTTAACTCAGTTATGTTGATGTTTTTAGTATTACGGTATGTGATGGAGCGAAGGGGACGGCGGTGGTGCTGAGGAACAGGGATAGCAAGATGGAAAAGAACAGCTATGTGATCAGAGATTGACAGATTTTTAGGCACAATGTTATATGGTGATGTACCACTGGAGCACACAAGATCTAGTGTGTGACCTTTAGAGTGTGTAGGGAATGTATGTGCTGGGTAAAGTCAAAGCAGTTTAAAACATTTAAGAATTGAATGGCAAAGTTACAATTATGAGATTTAACATGAATATTGAAATCACCCAAGACCAGGATGGAGGAGTACTTGGGACATACATAAGAGAGCAGCTCAGTTAAATTCACTTATAAAGACAGAGGATGCCTTGGGGGGTCTATAGACAAGTAATAAGAGTAAAGGTTGGCTCCCAGTAAACTTTACAGCCAGACATTCAAAAGATGCAAATAGCTGCAGCGGCACAGACACGGGATTAAAAGCACAGCGGTGAATAACAGCCAAACCTCCCCGCGCCCTGAGAGGCGGGGCTTATCATATAAAGAATAGCCAGGAGGTGATGCTTCATTTAACGACATATAATCATGAGGAAGTTGCCAAGTTTCTGTTAGACACATGAAGTCCAGGTCCATATCTGCAATTGCATCATTAATAAATGGCCCTTTGTTGTTGAGGGACCGAACATTTAAAAGAGCAAAGGACGAGAGTGTGGCAGACCCAAGATTAGAAGAGGGCTCCGAAAGTTTTACAGTACATAAATTGTCCACATTAACAGAACGAGCAAGCAACTTACGAGAGACTCTGTTGTTGCATTTAGTCCGATGATGTGGAATTCCAGGGTGGTGGTGGCGCATTTCACGGTTCAGCTTCGAAAACACACGTGAATCCGTAATTGCCAACGGATCAGAATGAAACGCTCCAGTGGACCGTGACTCGGCCGTCGGAGACGAGATAGTCACATGAGCAGGCACATCTGCACCACCACCATCCAGATGGACGGGAAGAGACGGATGAATCGCTCCTCTGGACATAAGACATTGGCCAACAGCAATCGCAGACGTGACGATGGTAGGGGACACAGTCTCTGCGTCGTTACACCCCAGTTGCTGGCCAGCAGACGAAGACAAGCCGACGGTAGGGGCAGACACAGTCTCTGAATTTCTGCCATGATGGTCGGCAGGAGCAATCCAGGACGAGACGAACGGATGGTCTGTGTTGGCCAGACCACTGGCAGGGGGAGAGAAGGCATCGGAGAGCTTAAGGCACCTGCAAGAAATGCCTGCTGAATGCCTTAGCCCTTTTTGGGAAAAGGTGCCCTCAGCCTATAAAAACCTGAATTTCTCCACTTCCGAAGCACATAAAAGCATGAAATATGTCACATTTAAAAGCTAGGGTCCTTATCTTGCATTAGAATGTGTTCATTCAGCTCTTACATACCCACATTTGTAATAAAAACTTAATCTCAACAGCCTGAATGCAGTGTCTACTGAGTGTCGCTCCAGGTGCCTATATCAATGCAGCGTATATGCAGCATCAGGCTTTAATGGGTTAAAATGCCCGGCCTTATTTATTCACCCGAGTTCAGCCCTGGGCACGGGAGCGGGATTCCGCTTCTAACCGCTGGAGCAGCTGTCGCTGAATAATCCACAAGGCCCAGTGCAGATAGGGGATTATGGACTGGCTGTTTTTTTTTCTCTTTCTTTCATTTAGAACCAGTCTCCAATCCATTTGCAATCCAACAACTGGCCATCTGAGAAAACACCACAAAGTATGCTGAATGATTGATGCCTGAAGGCGTGTTGGAAATCTATAAATCTGCATTTGCTTTTGAGTAATGATCTGAAATTCCGTTTAGTGATCATGACTAAGTGAAATCGTAACCTGTAGTATAGGGACACAAGGAGTAGCTGACCTCAGTGATTTCTATATGTCTCTATAAAAAATACAACAATAATACAGAGAAGCAGACAAAACCCCTCTCTGGCTAAAAAAGATATATTTTTCTAGTGGTTTTCCCCAAAAAAGCTGTTTTTTTTGTTCCTATAGCTCAGCATGACATGCACAATGCTGAAACCTTTAGCAAGGTTTAGCAAGGGCGAAGGGTTCGAATCCTGCTGAGAGCTCAGATACTGAAGCCTTTCATGCATCTAGTGGGCTGCTACTGTAAGCTGCTTTTCCAGACGATTCTGGAGGAGGTATCAGCTGAGGAGCATGGCTGGATTGGCCATAAGGCATACAGGGCATTTACCCGGTGGACTGTTGATGATTTTGGCCTGGTCCTCCCCTCAATGCAGGGCTATCAGTCCCCATGCCGTGACAACTGACCTCATATTTGAATATTAATTTTAGCTGTTGTGGTCAAAATCATAGCTCATAATAGATTACTAAAACTGGGGTGAATTTCTCAAAACCAAAGTTGCTTACTACATTAGCTACTTTGTTGCTTTCAATGCATTTTCCCATTGGCAACTACCGAAGTTGCTAACAGGCTAACAACTTCCCTTTTGAGAAACTCACCCCTGTTGTGCCGTCACTGCAGCTCTCCATGCCTGATGGACAGCTCTTGACTGCAAAAGCCCGACCGGCTTTTTCAACCCCAGTCCTCCAGCCCCGCTGAGGAGAGAGTCTGTCTGCGGTCCTCTGCTCTGCTTAGTGCTGCTGTCTGCCAGTGTTGCCAGGTTGGGCGGGTGCCCGTCCAATTGGGCTACTTGGGATGAGCGTCTACGGGTAAAAACGGGAAAAATTGGCCATTTGGCGTTTCTTTCTGCCGTTTTGGGCCCAATGTAATTTGTTGAATTTGGGCGGAATTTTGCGCATTTTGGCGGTTTTTGGGAACCTTTTGGGCGGGATTTGATCAGACACAGACATTTGTCTGCCACAGTAAAAATATGCAGTGCTATTCAACACTCAGGCAGTACTCTCACCGGGGACCACATACACTCTAGAAGAGGCTAAAACAACTCTTTAAGTGTTAAATCAACACTGTATTTTTAAGTAAGTGTGTCCTTTATTATCCCACAGTGGGGAAATTGATGTGTGACTGAGTGCTGCTTTTGCTTACTTCTTTTGCAGCCAGTCAAAGGGCTCTCTGGGTAGGAGTGAGGAGTACTGTAAGACCTGGACTTAGTGGCGCACATAATGCCAGGTGATAAGGACGAGTAGGCTTACTGCTTCTGCCCCCGACCCCAACCATGCTACTCATACAGGGGCTATACAGTATTATTGAGACCCACACACGCAGAGCACACACTCGCACGCATGCATGCACGCACACACACACACACGCGCGCACACACACACACAGAATAACATCCTATTTACAGCTTAATAAACACTTTATACATAATTAACTAATTATCAACAAAATGTTTAGAAATGTTTATAAATGGGCAAGAAATACTATGCTAACACAGCAGACATAGCGCAGTTGCAGCTGTCCTGGAAGTTTCTCCTCCAAAGACCAGAGGGCATGAAACCACTTAAAACTCATAGAGTAGAATTTGATTCTCACTCCACTGTGCAGTCATAGTTTGGTTATTACTCATTTACAAACATTTGTAAATGCTTTTGTCAAATTCTAATTGTCATTAAATGTTAATAAGGTGTTTATAAAGCTGTGAATAGGACGTTACTCTAAAGTGTTACCGGTCGGGCCGGACATGCGCCACCCTTACTCCGCGCTCCTGTGTGCAAGGCATGATCTGCTTACATGTATTCTAACCGTTTCGGACTGATACCGGACACATTCAGTGGACATTAAGTGGACGTCCGCGCTTGCGGTGTGTATGCACCGTAAATCCCTTTGACATCAGGTCAGCTGCCATCGGCACCAGACCCTGCGGAAAGAAGAACTTCACAGCAATCGACTTTGTCTTTAATCCAGTCTTCATCCCAATTTTCATTTCAGATCATTTCTGGGAAGACGCTTAAAGCTGTTCTTCTTAACCTAACCCTCATATAATGGCAAAACAAAAAAGTACATAAACAAAAAATAAAAACAAGAAATCTGTCAGCAACGCAAAACACTAACATCTTTCAATATACAGTATTACAGGTTATTTTTTATTTTTTTATGGAACTTCACTCATCAAAAAATACTACCACTTGATGCAGTCTAGATTCAAGTATTCAAGAATTCAAGAGTTTATAGTCATTGTCAAAAAAGGCAACGGAATTGTGTTTGGAGTACAACATTCAGTAGCAGCAGGTTGCTCAGTTGCAGTTTGTTCAGTTGTTCATCATCAAATGTGTACGTTTCAAATACATGAGTCATTTTTTCTCTCCCTGCTTAGTTGCTGCTCTTCTAACAGACTCCGTCG
>NC_085858.1:22788222-22800722 GCF_034702125.1 Engraulis encrasicolus
TATAGAAAGTCTTAGTTAGTCAAGAGCAAATTAAAGTTTTTTTAAAAAAAGTTGGAAAGACCTGGATAATTGCATTTGTGTGTGTGTGTGTGTGTGTGTGTGTGTGTGTGTGTGTGTGTGTGTGTGTGTGTGTGTGTGTGTGTGTGTGTGTGTGTGTGTGTGTGTGTGGGAGAGAGATTGCTATGAAACATGTGAAATACGTGATCTGTGACGCAGACACTCTAGCTTGTAAGCAACCAATTGCCATTTAGGAAGTACCAATTGAGCCGAATAAAAATCAGTTTCAGTTTTAAAAGTAAACCTTCATTGCATGACCATGTCCATCATTTAAAAAGTTTGGAATTGAACCGTCTGACTTTGGTTCCAGTTTTTTTTTAAAGTGAATCTTCACTGGCCATCATTTAAAAGTAGATTATATTCTCACAGTGGAGCAGTCAGTTGTCCTCACTTGTCCTTGTGGGGATGTCTACAGTGATGTAGTGCAGTGTTAAAGGGACACTGTGCAGGAAATGGTCAAAAAAGGTACTGCAACTATGCTGTGAATTGAAAATGGGCTGCCTATTGCCAAATTTGATCTTTTCATGAAAGTTTCCGAAGTAATAAACTAATATTTTCTAGTATGGCCCAAGTACAGTCATTTTTGCAGCTAAAAATAGCTATTTCTGGAAAATCAAAATGGCGGACCATGGAGAAGATCCCCCTTTTCATGTATGAACAGTGCAAGTTTTCCAATCATAATGAATACTTAGAATTTCATGGTGGTGGTAAATATTCATGAAAAAGGTAACATTAGTGAATGGGTAGCATGAATTCTGGAAATAAACAACTAAAAATCTCACACAGTGTCCCTTTAAATAGTGCCCCTGACTCCTTACCACCAGGAAGTGACAGATATGTGGACTGCCGGGCACTGTGCGAAAGCCACAGCGAGACACTACAGTGGTTCCCATAGACCAAGTAGCGCATTGTGTGGATATGAGCAAAAAAACATTGGGCCAGTGCAGTTTTATGTGTGGCTGGCATGCATGTATGGCTGTTGATCAATTTGTGGTGCTCGTTTTTATTTTGTGGTGCTGTGCCACAGAATGGTCTACTCATGTTTGGGAAACACTGCACTATATCAGGGCACTCCCTATCTGTAGCCTCCCCTCCTGTCTCTGCCACACGGTGCCATTTAAGAAGTCTAAATTGAGCTGACTGAAAATCAGCTTCAGTTTTAAAAGTAAACCTTCAGTGTATGACCATGTCCATCATTAAAACGTTTGGAATTGAACTGTCTGGCGTTGGTTCCAGATTTTTTAAGTGAATCTTCACTGGCCATCATTAAAAAGTAGATTTTATTCTCACAGTGAAACAGTCAGTTTGGGAAACACGGCACTACAGTATATCAGGGCACTCCCTATCTGTAGCCTCTCCCCTCCTGTCTCTCCCACATGGTGCCTTTGAGAGTTCTGGTTTTCTCACAAACATAAATCCAGTGATAGTGAGTGAAACCACAGTCTTTTATGGGGTAACAAACCCATGAGACCTGCGCATGAAGCCTTTGTATGGTATGCATTATGCATCATGTGTGATTTCATACAGTACAATGATGCGGTGTGCATGGTCATTCATCCTTGCTGTGTGTGAGACTCGGGCAGCATTACACATGTGTTGCGTCCATGCCTATGCTCAAATTGTTTTTTTTACACAGCATTTCTAGCCACCTGTCTATCTTGTCTATGGATAGTTTATTTCCACCTGAGAAGCGGAGGAGAAAAACCTTTACTTGCACTAGTGCATGGGTGACAAGATCATGCTTATGTAACAGACTATTATTTCATGCCCTGTAAATCAATACAAAAAACATTTCGACCTTTTCCCTTTCCCAAATATTAAATTATCATTTTTTTATCTGGTAGAGGAATACAATATATATTTCTTCATACACACTATAAATAATGAAGAAAGTAAGTACTTGCAAGATGCATCACCATGTCAAAAGCCATTTCTATTTGCAAATTTGCCTGTGTTTGTGGATCAGGTGCACGTGAGTCAGCGAATCAGGTGACAAAAATAGTTATCCTTAGAGGTAGGCAGTACATCTAAACAGGCTAACTGACAAAGGTCCTCATTAAATACACCCTGTGACAATGACCGTGCCCTTATTTTCCACAACACATGACTCACAGGTATTTAAAGTTCCAAAGTGCCAGTCCTCCACAGCCATTAACTGGGTGAAAATAAAACAGTTAGGCATTAATTGTTACTCAAGCAGGTCATTAGTCATCTGGAGGGTAAGTGATAGGAGAACATGGGAGAAATGGAAACAAATGGCTAAAAGATATTGTTACAGCCCTAGTCTACTGCATGATCAGATATTCAGGAGGTTGTCTGTAGTCAGTAAAAAAATGCATTTAACCGGTTAAGACAGCATTATACATTGGCTGTTACCAGAAAGGCAATGACCCAGTCTTAGTGCATTACTAAAGGCCCTGTGTTATGTCATAGTATAGTAGTACTATGGTAGTTAACATTTCAATAACTATTACCGCGTGCCACGGCGTGCATTAAGGGGCAACGGTTCAGCGTGGAATTGGTGTTAACATAACACTTAACTGATGCTTTTATCCAAAGCAACTTACAGTTATTAAGATACAGGGTATTGGTTACAGTCCCTGGAGCAAGGACACTGACAAATACCCACGGTTCGGGAAATTGTGATATGCTACTTCTCCAGCAAGAAAATTGACGATTGCTTCATTATCAATGCCCTCTCAATGGTATCATCCAAATTTGGATAAACAATAACACAAGTTCTGACAAGTTCTGACAGCCCAACCCCCACTCTACCACAGAAGCACATGATTGGCTCAGAGGGAATGTAAGATTTTTGATTGGACGGAGGTACAGTCTGTGCACCCAATTATCTGCCAGTGATTCATGAATGCAAATGTGCGACGACATTATGCGGCTGGACACGGGCCATCAACAAACATGATTAATCACATGGCGAGGCATGGCTGACACTGTCACTGCACAACACTGTCAAGCCCGCCCAGCCTACAGCCCTGGCTCCCCAGTCAATCTTTAACACGCCATAAATTCTACATACATAGAGGCCGTAAATACTGTACAAGCTATAACAATGATGTCACCCTTCAGTGGTGGCGAATACAGCTCCATAAAGACGAGCTGCATCTACCTTTTTTATGACCCATAATCTATGCCTCATGAATCACACCAAAACCTTCCACACCTTATCTCGCCTGTCGCAACGAAAGCCTCCAGAGCACTGTTGTTCCTGTGAGGAAAACAGTTTCCTCCTTCTCTCTCCACAGTCCTCTCCCAATCGGTGACAGGGAGAGGAGACCTTTTTGCCTGGAGAGTGGAGATAGGTATTGACAGGAGTTTACAGGACTCAGTCACATAATGAACCGCTCTACATGACGTTACGCTACAGTAGTAATAGTCCTGGCAGGGCTGGAGCTAGGCATAGGATGACTAGGCAGTCACCTACGGCAGTGCTTCTTAACCTGGGGTGCGGGCACCCCCTGGGGGTGCGCCAGAGATTTCAGGGGGTGCACAGAATTTTGTTTGTGTTGAGGTTGTGAACAAAAGTCTGCTTCCACGTGTGGAAGATAACCAAAGTTCACACTCACAATAGAATTAGAACGTCATTCTTGGGCACCCAGTATATGTATGTAGGCTTGTGCTACGCCAGATGTGCGACACTATGTTTACTGATGTCAAACCATATTATTACTACTTGTGGTAGTACTTGTGGAGTTTTGTAAAACTTTTTTGGTAACTCTTTTCTTGACACCGGCATCATAGATATGACATAGCAGTGTCATAACAGTATCATAACGCAGTCATGGACGTGTAAACATAATGGAGATGTCATAAACATTTTGGTACTGTTGCCATTAAGTGACATTCGGTTATGGCAAAGGCAAGCCTAACAATGACAACTTTTCATCAACCTATAACGTTTCTGACATTGACATAATGTTTATGACTCCTCCATGACTGTGTCATGACACTGTTTTGACACTATTATGACAGTTTCATGTCATGTGTATCACAGCAGCGCCAAGTAAAGTGTAACCCCATTGTTTTGTGAATAGACGCTGGAGTGCTCAATCTGTATGCAGACCAGGTGGCGTAGTGCTGTCACTGTAAGAGGATGGCACTTGGTTGAAGTGTCGAATGCAGTATGGGCGCTGCATACGATATTACATCTACAATGGCTATGAAGTTTGCAATTTTTTTTGCAACAGTGAGTCAACAGCGAAAGAGTAAATAACAATGCTGTCTTATATTGGCACTTCAGAACACACGTAAAAACATTTATGAAAGCTGTCTGCACCACATCTATCCATTTAAGCAACGCATGAAGCAGCAACATGAGCAGACTCCCGACGGGCTGTTGTACTGTTACCTCAACAGCAGTGTCTGAGGAAGGTGTTACATATGATTCCTCGTTTGGTCAGGAGATATTTGTCTCTGTCACTCTGGGAGATGGTGTCACAAGAAGGAGGGTGTGTGTGTGTGTGTGTGTGTGTGTGTGTGTGTGTGTGTGTGTGTGTGTGTGTGTGTGTGTGTGCGCGTGCGGGCGTGCGTGCACATGTGTGTGTGTGTGTGTGATTGTGTGTTTGTGTGTGTGTCTGTGTGTGTGTCTGCATGTGTGCGTGTGTGTGTGTGTGTTTGTGTGTGTGTGTGTTTGTTTGTGTGTGTGTGTGTGTGTGTGTGTGTGTGTGTGTGTGTGTGTGTGTGTGTGTGTGTGTGTGTGTGTGTGTGTGTGTGTGTGTGTGTGTGTGCATGCACGCGTGTGTGTGCGTGCCTGTGCGTGCATCCGTGCATGCGTATGTGTGTGTGTGTCGGGGTGGGCATCTTATACAATTAGGTAGCATCTCACCTCTCCCTCCCTGGTGCCAAAAATAGATATTTCCATTACACGGCAAGAGAATGAGGAATACCACCACCTGGCAGGCACGCAACAACCTCCTTCCCTATACAGTAGCAGAAGCACCTCACACCACTGAAATGCAAGTAAAATACACTTCATTCCACATTCCATTTCTCAGAGCAGCTGGTAAATATAAGATTGCAATCTAATGTACAGTTATGTAAATTTAAAACCTTAGAGGTCATGAAAACAACACGATCATGATCATGATAAACATTGATGAAATGTGTGATTTGCTATTCTCTTAAAACGTACAATCTCCATCATAACCCCTTTGATCAAGGTTCTGGCATGGCAGATAAGACTAATCAGCTTTCAGCAGTAAATTGTGCTCCTTTGGTTTTTATCTGTAATTGGGTGCTCCGTGACGTGTTTTATGCTACCTAAGAAGTAATGTGGTTGTAAACAAGCTGTAGCCAATATGGCCCACAGCCCTAAAGCCTGCTGTCCATTCCCCTCACTAAGCAGTCGTGCTGGGAACAAAGCCAGCTTGATATTTAGCAGACACTTTTACTACAATACGGTGGCCATAAAATCAAATGAGTTATGGACGCGCGCAAAAAAACCCAACATGCAGGCATGATATGTGGTGGCTTCCCTTTTGAGATTCCATTAACAACCTACAAAGCATGCCCTTTAAAGTTTCAGGTACTGCATGTAGTATCATCAGCTGTGCGGCAAATAGTGCATATATAGTAAATATATACAAACAGGGTTCTAAATTACCTTTCTCATCACCAGCCAAAATGGGTAGTAGACGTTAATCTTACTCGCCAAACACACTAATGGGTCAAAATGGCTACTGAGTTTTATTTTCCACCAGCCAAACTTGATTTTGACCAGCATTCATCATGTGTTAATATGGATCCCTGTGTACAAATATATACAAATAGAATCAATAAATATCAATATCAATATCAATATCAATATCAATATCACAAATATCAATAAATATCAATATCATTGCACTTTGAGGAATCCCAGAATTGGGCTCTGCTTTGGTCTTTGCTTCAGTGTGTGCATGGCTTCACTTATGTGTATGCGAGGAGTCTGATGTGTTCTGCTTCTGCCTTTCTTTTCCTCTGCTGCGCACACTTCAGGTGGGAAGGACGAGGGTGAAGAGAGTGAGAGAGAGACAGAAAGAGAGAGAGAGAGAGAGAGAGAGAGAGAGAGAGAGAGAGAGAGAGAGAGAGAGAGAGAGAGAGAGAGAGAGAAACATTAACAGAGAGAGAGAGACAGACAGAGAGACCAGGAACCCACAAGAGAATGGCCTGTGACATAATCCACTGCTCTACAGATCAAGCCAAGGTTGCGGAGGTCGTCTTGAATAAATCACTTGAGCGGGGCTGTTTGTAATTGCGAAGGGCAGTGTGATCCACTTCAGTGTTCTTTGTTAGCCCGAGGAAAGGATTGGTGTTAAAGAAGACACTCTGATTGAGATAAAGGAGAAAGAACGAGAACTGATGAAAACACTATAGAATGTGGGGGTGGAGGGGGGGAGAGGAGGAGTGACATTTTCAGGCTGCCATTGTACAGTAACATACTGTACAGATGCATTGCATAATATTTAGAGATGCACCGGATCCTGATTTTTAGGATCCTGCCGGATACCGGATCCACTGCTTAAGATCCTGCCGGATCCGGAACCGGATACCGGATCCTACGAAAGGGTTGAAACACATAGCCAACTCGCACACGTGGGCCCTTTTTATTACGTTGGCGCAAACTATTTTTTAGACTCATTGGCTTACTGCCACACTGCCTGCACTGGCCGCTTCCAAAGGGCTTTCACTCCATGCAGCGATTGGGGTTGTGAAAGACTGACTGAAAAGCCTAGGCTACGTAAAAAGTAGAGATGCCCCAGATCCTTATTTTTAGGATTCTACCGGATACCGGATCCACTGCTTAAGATCCTGCCGGATCCAGATAGTCTGAAAAACCCTATTATCCTGCCGGAACCGGAACCAGATCTTGGATCCTGTACATCTCTAATAATATTACAGGGATGCACTATCTACAAAGAAGTTGAACTAATACCACAATATCAGCTGTGCTATCCAAATTCATCATAGGCCTACATGTGTCTCAGACAGCCTAATGTAACAGCACATCACATAGGATAATAAAATAGCAACACGAATAGCAACACGACTACACACTTAGGAGAAGAACCTTCAATGGTGGCTGGTGATCTAGCCCAATTACTAATTCTATCCAAAATGATTTGTGACTTACAGTAATTGAGGAATTACATAGGATCTCATTTATTTTTACCTACTTTTCACTTCTTTTTTTCCTCTTGTGGTAACACAGTGACTAAATGCTAGTTTGTCTTAGTGCTGAATGTAAGCAATTTCAACCCTAAAGCTATTGTAATATTTCTGCCAATGTTGTTCTTAGTAGTGCAGAATATGTAAATCCAAATCAAAAGGATTTGAATACACACATCACATCTGAGTTCTGTTTGGCTGCCTGCCTCACAATTCTGATGCGTTGACGTCAAAAGGCTACAAGGTCGTGGACGTGTCACCATGACAACACCACTAATGGACACTGCGAGTTTACGCGGGGAGAAACCAATCCAGTGAACCAGGCAGGAAGAGAGAATTCAATTTTCAGCTTGTTATCACCCGAGGGCCACGATTTCATTATCCGAGATCTTAAGGACTTCCCGGAGTGTGTGTGTGTCCGTGTGTGTGCGTGTGTGTGTGTGTGTGTGTGTGTGTGTGTGTGTGTGTGTGTGTGTGTGTGTGTGTGTGTGTGTGTGTGTGTGTGCACGCGTGCGTATGTGTGCGTGTGTGTGTGTGCATGCACACGTGTGTGCGTAGACACGTGTGTGTGTGTGTGTGCTTGTGTGTGTCATAGTCTAACCAGAGAGTCTTATTCATGATGAAACCTCATTTCGCCAGGAAAAGTCCATGCTTAGTAAAAAGACGTCATACAGTAATGAAATCCCTTGCGCCGTCTGTCACACAAATTAGGTAAACCTACCGTCCGCATCAGTGTATGAGGAGATCCCCATTGTGAAGTCCACACAGCCTGCGGGCACAAAGCCATCATTTCCTGCTAAATTCCTGCGGTTGACTAACTGACAAGGCTGCAATTATACAGACTGATATCTCCACTTGTAGGGGATGGTGGTGAAATGGAGGCTGCTGCTGACGTTCTCACATCCAGAGCCACTGAAAGCCTTTGGCTGGGCCCGGGACAAAGTCATCTGAAAGGGCCTTTCCTCGATACAATATACAATGCACTGAGGATCCAATTTTGGGCCCTCTGATTTCCCTGGTCGGGGGACATCTGGTGCCCCCGTCAGTTTTCTTGCTCACATGCTCACACCTCTCTGATGTTCTCTCCAAGGCACTACGAAGGCTCTCCACTAAAGTGGCACGATACTGATTACAAAAAGCAGACTGGCGCAGCAGTAACCGCAATCTTCGCACCACATGAGACGTCTGAGCTGAAAGGGAAAATGAGCGATATTTTCTCTGAAACAAAAGTGTCGGTGGTTATTTAATCATTTTCTTACAAATAAATATCTTCTGAAATTGCTACACCTGCAATAGCAGGTGAGTGAGACATCTGCCTTGAAATCACCTTCTTCTGTAAAGAATAATGGAGAAGATGAACCGTAATTGGGACCTCTATGCTATTTATATCGTCATCATCAATATCATCATCATCATCATCATAATTGTCAACCTCATCACCATCATCTTCGCTGTCATCATCATCATCATTTTCGTCATCATCATTGTCGTCATCATCATCATCATCATCATTGTTGTGAGTATTATCATCATCAAAGTCCTCATCATCATTATCATCATTATCATCATCATTATCATCATCAATGTTTTTGCCTTCATCATCATTCCCCTTCACTGAAAACCACATTTACCGTCATTAGCACTGAGTCCTAACTCCACTAACTTCAGACTGACTTCAGTCACATGAACCTCAATGTTGCGTCTTGTTTTTTATCAATCTTTGGATCGGAGAAGAAAGCAGAAGAAAGATGAAAACAGATGAAGAAGAAGAGAAACAATAACACTGAAAATCATTTCAGAGATGGCAGACCATTTGTCTCCATTGTGCAACACGGTTACAGACAGCTCCCAAGGCTAAAACAAATCGATCAAAGCACAGTGAAGCAAGCCAAACGCGGAGGACAAGCACTGTTATTTTATGAACTGTAAAAACAGGAGGACGAGCTACTTCACACAGCTCAAGTTCCCTTGAAACAAATAACAGTGGTGCTTTGAGAGATAATACCAGAGAGAGTAGAGAGAGAGAGGTTCCATTGGCCCATTGTTTCCGGGTTCTATTATTGCAAGGGGGGGGGGGGGGGGAATCCCCCTTTAGGCAGACCTAGGCAGACCTAAGGACTGTTCTATTCAATGCTAGGAGTATTATGACACGCCCCTTTAGGCAGATCGGAACCTGGTCATGTTAGGTGCCCATAGCAACCTATTACATTGGCATATCTCTACATCCTTAAAGAATCTCTGGTAATACTCTTGATGTGCAACTCAATAATCTCATCATACAACACAACATTTTACCATCACCCCTTTTCATGAATATTACAATTTCAATACAAGGCATTTTATTGTGTGCCAATAGAAGACAATGATGAAAATGAAGATGGTTGCTGAAGGCTTTCTGTGTGTGTGTGTGTGTGTGTGTGTGTGTGTGTGTGTGTGTGTGTGTGTGTGTGTGTGTGTGTGTGTGTGTGTGTGTGTGTGTGTGTGTGTGTGTGTGTGTGTGTGTGTGTGTGTGTGTGTGTGTGTGTGTGTGTGTGTGTGTGTGTGCGCGCGTGTGTGTGCGTGTGTGTCAGAGAGACTGACTGAGATACTGAGATACTTGTCTTCATACTCTCTCTCCTTTTTCTCAAGAAAAAAAAACCCCACACACAGCCTAAAAAGCACTGAAGCAGTGCTAACAGCGCTAGTGATTCCTTAGATTAGTTCCTAAGCAGAATGCTACAATAGTATAATCAAACATAGTATCTCAAAATCTGTTATGGAGTGATGGGAAGTCATTATCTCTCTGATCGCTTCATTTACTAAAGCGGTCGTCAGGGAAAACCGAGCACATGCCTATGCCTATATAGCATGGCAGAACACTTACCATTTTAAGCTGACTGTCGAAGTAAGCATTCAAAGCTTGAGATATACTGTAATACTTAAATAACAACCCTGGAGTTTACAGAATTATGAAACTGCGTGGGAAAATGCGTAAAACATGACTACTGTACAATTTTGTGAAATTGTAGCCCAATGTTCTCTGACACAGAGCATGTGTGTATATGTGCGTGTGCGTGTGTGTGTGTGTGTGTGTGTGTGTGTGTGTGTGTGTGTGTGTGTGTGTGTGTGTGTGTGTGTGTGTGTGTGTGTGTGTGTGTGTGTGTGTGTGTGTGTGTGTGTGTGTGTGTTTGTGTGTAATTTGTCTCATTGTCTGCTGTGCTTCATGCTGTTCCATGCTGTTGTGCAGTGCTTAACTGCTGTTCGTATTACCATACAAAGGGATTTTATAACATATAACACACTCTGAAAGCTGCCATACTTATGCTGCTTTATTTGCTGTACTGTATACAATGTGAGGTTATAAAATGCACTGTAACACACCTCGCTGCAACCACACTATAGGGATGTATAAAATATGTACAGCTCCAGGCCACTTTATTAGAATACCATGAAAAAGTTGATTTATTTCCATAATTCCATCAATAATGTTAAACTGTCATGGATTATACATTCATGGCCCAGTTTTTTAACTATTCCAATCATTAAATTGTTTATGTTTAAAGAGTCCTAACCAAGTATTGAACATTGCATGTTATGTAGAAAGTACCAAATTTCAACTGATTTGATTTGCACTGATGTGAAACTAATTTTGATGAAGAAAATTGTGATTTTATTACAATATTCTAATAATGCGAATTTCCCAATTCATGGGTTTTTTGAGCTGGAAGGCCAAATTGTGTAAAAAGAAAAACTTGAATGATTGGAATAGTTAAACAACTGGGCCATGCATCTACAATCCATGACACTTTAACATTATTGATTTATGGAAATTATGGAAATAAATAAACTTTTTCATGCTATTCTAATAAAGTGGCCTGGAGCTGTATAACGTGTACAAATCACATTTTGAATACTGCCTTAGTCATGAGATGTTTCAAATTCAGACAGTTTCAGTTATGGAAATTGGAAGGCCGATCTGGCGTTCTCTCAGACAGTGACAGGCCGTGATGCTGCAATTTCACTGTCAAAGACTCCAAGGCATCTGACACAACATAATAGAAATATCAGAAGATATTCTGAAGACTACCACATTACACAAAGCTCTGCCATCTATTTTGTATATGTACCGGTATGTGTAAAAAAAACAAGGCTAATTTTTCCTCACATCACTCGTAATGTGATGTGCAAAACAGGCCTCTGATCATATCAGTACACATCTGCTTTAAGGACACAATTTTGGTACACATCCAATTCAAGTACATGGCATCAGTATGCATGTATACTTTAAGTACACCACAGTATACATCTAATTTAAGTACATGACATCCGTTTGTAGTACTATAGCTCATGAAGCCTCAATCACATTATAAAACAATGTAGCCAGTTCAACGTAAAAAGGTAAGTTGCCCTGCTGCCTTTGGTTTGTAAGTTAACTCAACTTGAGGCTTAACTCAACTCGAGGCTTTCTCAAGTTGAGATCAATTACAAGGGCAACTTTCTTTTTCATGCTTAACTGGCTTGTAGCGAAGGGGAGTAGAGTTGCCCAGCCGGGACTCGAACCCGGACCTTCTGGTCACTCCATCACATGGCTACAACGTTTTACAGCGTGTCATGGGCCTCTTGGGTAAAGCCCAACCTCTCACAGGGGGTCTATCTCTCTCATCAGTCTGTCTGTGCCAGTGTCTGTGCCAGCAGAAGCCAGCGCTCCTAAATATACATCACTGGCCAGCCACTTGTTTGTGTTCATGCATGAGTGATCAAACGCAATGAGGAAGAGATACGGGGGCGCTGGAGACCCAGACAGCAAATTATAGTACACACAGCCTGACACACTGACACTAACATGCAGATCCCATGGAGAGACTAACAGATGTGTATAGGAGTGTGTGTGTGTGTGTGTGTGTTTCGTGTGTGTGTGTGTGTGTGTGTGTGTGTGTGCGTGTGCGTGCGTGCGTGCGTGCGTGCGTGCGTGCGTGCGTGCGTGCGTGCGTGTGTGTGCGTGTGTGTGTATATGCTAGAGCAGCGTTTCTCAACCAGGGTGCCGGGGCACCCTGGGGTGCCGCAGGCCCCCCTCAGGGGTGCCGCGGAAACGTGACTGATAAATAAATTGTGTAAATTAATATATATTTGTCTAAATTTCCAAATTTCCAATTTTTTGTCGAAATCAATTAATGTTTAGTCAGTGGGATCTTTCGTCTGCCATTTAGGCCTACGCACAATAAAGTGAATTTAGGTTGCCCCAGTAAGCTGCAACTTCAAACGTAGGTTGTGTGGCGTCTGCAAATGTGTTAATTTTCTAA
>NC_085858.1:22805722-22810722 GCF_034702125.1 Engraulis encrasicolus
TCTATGGAGGGCACGCGACCTGATCTAATCGTAGACGAATTCGCTCTGACGCTGTTCGGCGAAAACCAATAGGTACATTCATACCTCCAAATGGCCCAGGCTGTCAAGCCAGAGCCGTTAGGTGATAGGCAGAATCAAACATGTCAATGCTGCATCTGGAGCGAATACAGCGAATTCAAGGCGAAACTTCTTCTGCTACCCACGCTACCAGGCAGTGTAGTTTGCTCTTGGTCTGGACTAGGGATGGCGAAAATTTTAAAATATCTTAACCGGTTACTGAGACTCATTAACCGGTGGTTAACCGGTTAACCGGCAATCTTAAATGATATAACGTTCGCGTGCCTGATAGGCACAGCACTGAATTTTTTACATTTTATTTTTCACATAAGCCTTTCTTTTTGCTGCTCAGACAGGACCTGTCATTAGAGTTCTCAACGGGTCGGGTCAGCCCGAAAAACCCGACGGGCCCGTTGGGTTCGGGCCGGGTTCGGGTCTAAAATATAAGCATATGGCTCGGGTCGGTTCGGGCCGCGGGCTCAATCTTTTCCGCCCAGTGAAAAAAATAAAAAATAAATCATTTCTGCTGTTTACCGTGAATCATGGCGAATTTCCCCTTGATGGGCCAGTAAAGCTAGGCCTATCTATCTAAATATATGTAGGCCTGCGTAACGAAGGTCTGGCAGGCTGCTACGTGCAACGTTGCGCGGGAAAAGGTGTTACGGCGCTGTGTCACGTGCATACATGCAAGTCAAGAAGATGGAGTTGGTGAAGAGCAAACTTGCCGCGGGTGAATTCACCGTCTCTAAAGGAGAGGGAAGATCAGACGTCTGGAAAGTGTTTGGAGTGGTGCACGATTCTGAAGGAAATTCCACAGGTTATGTGCAATGTTCAAAATGCAAGGTGCTGTTGAAATACGACAGCAAGAAAACAGGGACGTCAAGCCTGAGCTGCCATATAGCATTATGTGGGCATTCGTCGACCACCACGATGCAGCAGCAGCAGCCAATGTCGAAGTTCATGGCCCAAAATGTACCCCTTAAAGCAAAACAGGCAGTAACAGAAAAGTGTGCTTACATGTGCGCCAAGGACATTAGGCCATTTTATTTCGTGAAAGGGGACGGCTTCGTACAACTTGCACAGGAACTCATAAATGTTGGTGCAACATACGGCAGAGTTGCTGCTAGCTCGGTCCTTCCATCTCCCAACACAGTAGCAACACACTGTCGGGATTTGGCAGAGGAAAAAAGAGAAGAATTTGCAAAGCAGGTGAAAGAGATCCTGAGCAAAGGAGGAAAAGTGGGAATGTCCACAGATATGTGGACAGACGACTTCAGGAAGATTCACTATCTTTCAATAACGTGCCACTATGTTTCAGAAGATTTCGAATTGATCGGAAAGAATCTGACCACAGCCATGTTTCCCGTGGATGAGAGAAAAACGGGCGACAACATCAGGAGAGAGCTGGTCAAGCTCTTGGTCACTAAGTTCGGATTCGACCCACTGTCTTTAAAAGACATCGTTTGGGTTACTGACCAGGGAGCAAACATAGTTAATGCTCTCAGCTCATACAGGAGACACGACTGCATGGACCACGTCCTCAACACTATCCTTCGTCATGGACTGGATAATGACGCACTGATGGAGGTGGCCCCTGACTTCGCTGAAACAGTGACAGCAGCAAAGGCGCTTGTCAGGTAAGGCTACGACTGAAATGTTATACTCTCATTACATTAGACCTATTATAGTATCCTATTAATCTATCATTATTTCACTCGTAAATTATTAATATAATCTTAAATGTGTTTGATTATCGGCTACTCATAGGCCTATGTGTAACAGCGGCATGCTCTCTTTTCAGATATGTAAAGCAGTCGGGAATGACAGCGCAGCTCTCCAAGACCATCCTACAGATGGTAGATACACGCTTCAGCACAGTGTATATGACCCTCAAATCTATCAGTGACATTTACGCGGAGCTGCAGGACAAACTGGAAGCGCGTGGAGAAGGTGACAGGATGGAAAACATAACCCCCGACACTTTGGGCATGCTGGTGTCATTTTTGAAGCCCTTTTATGATGCCCAGCGCGAATTGGAGGGGGACAAATACCCTACACTGCATCTTGCGCTGCTTTGGGTAGAGCGACTCCGAAACCACTGCCAGCAAAATGCCAATGATACCGTCCAGCTGGCGGCTGTGCGTCAACGCCATGCGCACTGGTTGGAGGAAAAAATGGCCAAATCCATCACTGATTTACACAAAGCTGCAACATTCCTGTGGCCGAAATTTAATCAGTTGCGGATGCTTCCCGCTGACCAAAGGATAAATGTGCAGCAATATGTAAAGTCCCGCCTGTCAGCTGCGCAGCAACCGGAACCCGAGGAGGCCGAGGGCCGAGGTGAAGCGAGCCAGGAGACGAGTGCTTCGTCGTCGGCAACAGCACCGGCATCCGCCACAAAGAAAACGCGCTTTGATGAGTGGGAAAATGTATTCGGGGAGGCCGAATCTGAAGAGGATGAGGTGGACAGTTACGTCCGACAAAGACCAACAATGACAGACGACCAGGACCTCCTGGGCTGGTGGAAGACCAACAGCAGCGTATATCCCAAACTGTCCCAGTTGGCACGGCAGGTGCTCTGTGTGCCAGCCAGCAGCAGCAGCAGTGAGAGGGTATTCAGTGTGGCAGGCCGTACCATTGAAGAGAGGAGAACACGCCTCAGTCCATCCACTGTGGACGCACTGCTGTTCCTCCATGATGCCTTGTAAGTAGGCTATACGAGTATGTTAGGCTAGGCCTAGGCCTATATCGTTTAAAATCTTACAAAAAAAAAAGTGTGGTGTGAAAAGTTGGCCGCCCTGGCTGAGTAGGCTATGTTTGAGTTCTTTTTTATTTATTAATGTGTAGAGATTTTTATAAGGCTTTTAAATAGCCTATTTATATATTTAAAGTCTATCTGTTTGTATATTGTAAAAAAATAATGTGTGGTGTGAAAAGTTGGCCGCCCTGGCTGAGTAGGCTATGTTTGAGTTCTTTTTTATTTATTAATGTGCAGAGATTTTTATAAGGCTTTTAAATAGCCTATTTATATATTTAAAGTCTATTTGTTTGTATATTGTTTGTAGCTTATGGCTTTGTTAATAAAAGGTTGATTTGAATTCCCGTCTGCCCCCTGTGGACGCACTGTTCCTCCACGATAGACCAAGTCTTTACTGTTTGTACTATATCGTTGCAAAACTTAAAAAAATATATTTATTGATACGTTGAGATTTGTTTTTTTTATTTAAGGCACATTTAAATAGCATATTTGACATATTTAAAGTTTACTGTTTCAGTTGTTTGTATTGTTTGTAGCCTAGCCTATTTTAAAGGCATGTTAGGCATTAATAATTATGTTAATAAAAGGTTGATTTGAATTCCCGTCTGCTGTTGCTGATTGACTGATAATTTTCGTTTGCTAATATTACGGAGTGTTTTATGGACTGTGAAGTGACTTTTGGAATTTTCACTGGAGAAAGAAAATCAAAATATAGGCATATCTGCGTGGGTAGCTCTCGAAAGCGCCCAGTAGCTCAATTGATGCAGTTGGAAAATCCGACGGCAGCCTATATCGTCAACATGATTAATTTAGGCCTAAATAGAACAACATGATTTAATGGAATAATCAAACTCCAAGCCCAATAGTCAAATTCAAGGTTATTTAGAAGTCAAAACAAAAGGTGGATAGATTGTTGTTGCCGGAAGCATGAGGCTTTATTGAAATCGCGCTGTGGATGATTCTGCTTAAATAGCAAGAACGTAAGTTTCCCCATTTCATATTATGTTTCTTTTGTGGAAAATATCTTTTCACTATAGGTTTTTAAGTGGGTTATGCAATTTACTGCACATAAGTGCCCTTAAAGACCCACCACAACCCGTCATTCTCCATAGGATAACGTGGGGAAACTAGACCCCCGACTTCGGGCCTCGGGCCGGGTTCGGTTAGATAATTCCAGTGATGTGTCGGGTAACATCGGGCTCGGGCTTTAAAAGCCACGGGCCGGGTAGGGTCGGGTTGACATTTTCAGGCCCGTTGAGAACTCTACCTGTCATGTCCAGCCAGTGTCGCCAGATGAAAAATGCTGAATTATCGTGCCAAAACCTCAAAATTTTAGTTTTTGGGGGCTTTTTGGAAGGAAATTATTATTATAATTATTATTACCGGTTAACCGGTGGCAGAAAATGTAACCGGTTGACTATCGGTTAACCGGTTACCGGTTGACATCCCTAGTCTGGACATGGCATTAGGGGGGTCTTGTGAATATATTATATTTGCACAAAATGCACAACTATACGATATGGTGCAGTATTAGAACATTTGGCGTCAGCATTTTCCGTACAATCTTTGTGCTGATGAGCCCGTCTACACTCATTGCAAGAAAAAACTTAACTACATCATAACAACATGGCTACGGCATTATAGCGCCATTATAAGTAACAGATAAAGACTTGGTGGTTAGAGTTTTGGTGACAGTAAGGTTATAACAAACTCTGCTCAAAGGGGTTAAGGCATACCTGTCAACCATCCCTAATTTCACGGGAAACTCCCTAATTTTGACTCATTTCCCGATTTCTTCCCGATTTGAATTTTTTCCCGGAAATATCCCGGATTTTTCACATTATCAAAGAACACCGTCGGTCCAGTAGGCTATTTATAGGCTACCCACGGCCCTGTCCGACGAGCCACACCCCCTCTTGAAGACAGACACAGGGGGTCTTGCTTATCAAGCTACCTGCCAGAAGGCAGTATGCCAGATACCACCAAGAATTGAAGTTCCTTAAAAATACGAGCTGTCAACCTCCGTAGCGCTTGTGCGCCCACTCTTTTCCTCAGAAACCGTCAGTTCATGCAACGCATAAACAGCCTCGGAACAACGAATCATGCGATTAACCTAATCACAGCCTCCTGTACCAGCACGAAGTTTTGCACGAACAGACAACCTGTGCGACAAAACAACAAGAAG
>NC_085858.1:22815722-22823222 GCF_034702125.1 Engraulis encrasicolus
CTCTCTCTCTCTAATACATGTTTTATTTATTTCTCACCTCCTCTCTCTCTCCTTCTCTCTTTCTCCTTTCCTATCTCCCTCTCTCTATCTCTCTCTCCGTCTCTGCTGCCATGTCTTCACACCTCCTCCGTAGCACTCTCTATTTAGGTTGCGGTTTCATCATAACATGGGTTCCCCTGCAAACACCACATTCTAGAACAGGGGTCCCCAAACTAAGGCCCGGGGGCCGGATGCGGCCCGCCACACCCCTTTGACCGGCCCTTCACCTCTCTGCACCTCACCCTTTGAACTGGCCCAAAGAAGCAATCCTCACAAAAATGAACAGGCCTTCCTACAGTTTAATTTTCACCAACCTGGTGTGAATCTCACTGTAATATAAACAGGCCTACTATTTCCATTGTATCACTCATAAACTGTCAATCACCATAATTTTCTAACCTTTCCTTGCTATTTTTACATGGTTATTAGAAATTAAAAGGAATACATTTGGTATTTCAAATGGAAATGGAAAAACATGTTAAGTACTCACTTTTGCAAATCACATGTAATGATAAGTATTTTGTGCTGGAAATTATGGCTATAACAGGCAGTGGCCTAGTATACAGCCCGCATGATTCATCCCGCCCCCTGATCACAGTCAGGAACGATAATGTGGCCCCCAGAGAAAAAAGTTTGGGGACCCCTGTTCTAGAATCTGAACACTGAAGGTGGCTCCGTCAGCAAATCACTGGCAGAGAGTGTGCAGTATACTCTTTCATTATTGTGAATACATTGCAATGCTATGTCTCTGGGTCATTATCATTACACACAAAGACATCATCAGAGGGGGAAAAAATGGGGCAATTACTTCTACGCTGTGAATCACATCCATAAAAAAACTGAAACAACTCAGTATTTACTGTTGTGAAAAAGAATGGATTACTTTATATCACCATAACGATATATATCAAGATATACCATATTGTGTCGTGTTGCAAAACCACATTTCTTTACCATTTAAATTCTTTTATTCTTCTTTTTACAGTTTACAATTTAGGGTGCGTATAGTGACAACACAGTTATTAAAGCATATTAAATTGTATATGTTGTAATAATCAAAATCTCTAAGAAACAATAGAAGAGAAATGGTATGATAGATGCTTTTCTATCATGATAACAGCATATATCGCCATATCGCCCAGCCCTAGGGAGGACTACTTGGTAGAGAAGCTGCCGCTCACAGTTAACAGACTGGGGGTTTATGACACCTGATCAGGGAGGGAGAGATTACTGCGCGCGCCTACCGGGCACAGGCCCAGGGGCCCAGTAGTCAAGGGGGCCCTGAAGCCCAAGCCTCTATATTTCCGTTCACATATTGTGTTAAACAACTGAACTGCTATTAGCAACTGAATGTTCAAATTTTCTCAGGGGACAACCCCCAAACTACCAACAACATAAACTCTCACACCTGGACTGAAACCCTGAATGATTTTGTAAACTAGCAGCACCCATGGAAGGGGCCGGGGGGGGGGGGGGGGGGGGGGGGGGGGGGGGGGGGGGGGGGGGGGGGGGGGGGGGGGGCCCTTTCTTCTTGTCTGACCCAGGGGCCCATGGAGTCATAATCCATCCCTTGCCTTGTGATCACTCCCCTAGAGCCCAGAAAGCAGAGCAGAGAGCAGAGGGACATGTCACCAGCTGGAGTCCATCCTCCACAGCAGATGACAGATGACTGGCGACATCACCAGCAGCCACGAGAGAAGACAAGAAAAGACTGTAACTGTACAAGCGGACACGACTGACTGACTCCAGATCAGTCAAACAGTGTGGGGCTAAGGGTCAGGCAGAATCACGGAACTGGCAGATATGCACTTTAGTTAAAACCAGACAGAGAGAGAGAGAGGGAGAGAGAGAGAGAGAGAGAGAGGGAGGGGGAGAGAGAGAGAGAGAGAGAGAGAGAGAGAGAGAGAGAGAGAGAGAGAGAGAGAGAGAGAGAGAGAGAGAGAGAGAGAGAGAAGGCTGGTGTCATCACCAGCAGCCTTGAGAGAAGAGAGGACTACACTATATGAGCTGACACGACCGACTGACTCCAGATCAGTCAAACAGTGTGGGGCTAAGGGTCAGGCAGAATCACAGCACTGGCAGATATGCACTATAGTTAAAGCCAGATCAGCACGGCAGCTGCAGATTTAAAATGACATGGTCTCCCCTCATCAAATCAGGATACTGGAATCAGACCTGATAAAGCCAGATTTGCCATGCCACCAGGCAGCAATAAGCCTTGTCACGTTTAGAGTACATGCAGTTTCATTTAGATTTATAGATATACTTTAGGAGTATGATTCTAGGAATGGAATTAAGTGCAGAAAGGTATTAAGTGCACCTAATGTTCATCCAATCTCATGAAGCACTCAATCAAATAAACAAATAGCGATCCCTTAATGTAATCTAAAATTAAATGTACGATGCCATTTTACTGTCATGATATACCATTATATGCCAACGATTTTAGGCCAATAGAGGTTTATAGCGTATATATTTGTGTGTGTGTGTGTGTGTGTGTGTGTGTGCGTGTGTGTGTGTGTGTGTGTGTGTGTGTGTGTGTGTGTGTGTGTGTGTGTGTGTGTGTGTGTGTGTGTGTGTGTGTCTGTGTGTCTGTGCGCACGCGCATCCGTGCATGTGTATATATTATTATTTTCTTATAAATTTGTTAGGACCTTACATGGAGTTTGATGTTCTTTTAACTGTCAAAATCTACTTAGCTCATCAGTTTAGCTCTTGGCTAAAATGTATCTAAATAAATCTTTTGAAGATTTCTTCTCATGGGATGGACAGACAAACAACTGGACAGGCCAGCCTTGAACTTGAGCCGTGCACACATACGGAATTAAAACGGCAGTGTAAGAGAGCGTAATGAACTGGGATTTCCAGAGCTGGACTAGTAAGAAAACACTGATCAAAAGCAGAACCAGTAAGTAAAAGTAAACACTGTTGATGAAATGAAGTGCAAGCCCACAGACCACAGGAGGCCAGAGCAGAGACGCCACTGGTTGATTGAATAAGCAGAGGCTGCACGTGACGTCGAGATGACGTAATCCTGAGGACGGCAGCAAATCTCAGGATTTCTGAACTGTACAATTCATTACGATCCTCGGAACAAGAGGTCAACGCTAAACACTATAAGCCAAGTGGATAGGAGAAAATAAACAAGGACTGTTCAGTGCAAGCGATGACATGTGCCACAAAGGCCATTCGTCCAACATTACTTATCTCAAGCTGGGGAACTGAAAATTAGTATAAATTCAAGGAGCCATGCTTTTTGTTTAAATTTCAATGGACTAAATTACATTTTCTGGAAATTGGAATAAATATAATGCAATGCTCCAACTCAGAAAGCTACCATTTTATTCCAAAACTGCTTGTGCAACCAGCAAGTGAACATGTAGTAGAGACTGCAGGTAAGAACATCTGCAGGTCTTAGACTACTACAGTATGTCTATAGAGCTCCTAAGTGGGTGACGACGAGTTGTATGCGCGGATTAGCATTTTCACGGAAATCCGGTTTCCAGGAATATATGTCTTAACATTGGGCTAACAAAAATATAAGACAAACGTTAACATCCGTCATTCGCCTATCCCCGCATCCTTTCCTTGGTAACAAATGGAACAGCACAACAACACGTGTGTATTTATCAACCTAAACATAACGATAATAAAGTAATGTTGCTATACCTTGGCTACTCATGAATTTTTGGGAACTACATCTCACATTCTTGCGTGAGCTACAGTATAGTCGCATGAGCAAACTTCTCCTCCCCTTTGAAAGTATACCACTAAACCAAGGCGATTGGAGTAATTGGAGTTATGGCACTATTTACGTTTTATCAAAAGAGTGTTACCAGGAGTGAAAAACAACCTGTATCAGAGCTTAGTTAGAGTCTCGTACTAGAAATTTTTGTGGCGGTTTGCCGTGGGTTACCATAGTCACGGCTCGTGAAATCTCCCTCCTGTAGTCTGCCAGTTTTCCGGGTTAAGCATGTGATAGCAACATCGTATTTGACACAAAAATGATCAATCATGTCATCCCTACAGCCTATTTGTAATACCCTCGTCAGTTTGCGGGGGTTCGCTAATCGTGTGTTTGCACACACTTTATTTGAGACTGATCCCCATTCCCCACGGTCGTCGCTGGGAACCGGAAAATCCTTAAATGCTAACAAGAAATACTACAGTCTGCTACATGTTTCCGGGTGACTTAGGAGCTCTATTAGAGACCTCCAGCTGCAGTAGCTAGACAGCCAATGGGGGTGGGATGGTCAAAAAGCTACTACGATGCCGGTTATCCATATACATATGTGGATATTTTTAAATGCAGACATTTTTTATCCGTTTGTGCATAAACCCAACATGTGAATAAAAAATAAAAACTCCATTGTGACAGGTGACCGGTTTTACTTTTTTTACTTTTACTTTTTATGATTTTTTTTTTTGAAATGCACTTTCTAAAACTCTGTTTACATGTAAATGAGAAGCCAACAACCAATGCGATTTAAAAAATATCCATATACAGGTACTGTTCATGAAATCTGCTAAAGGCTGATATCCCCATCTCTCCATCTGCTCACTGAGGACTTTCCCAGCTAATGATGACCCATGGGGACCACCATAGTTACTACCAGAGTCTAGGACAGTGTTTCCAAACCAGGGGTACGTGTACCACTAGGGGTACGCGAGCACACTGCAAGGGGTACATGGAAATACTTAATAATAATAATAATAATAATAATAATAATAATAATAATAATAATAATAATAATAATAATAATAAATATATAGCGCATGGTCATGTAAGGACAAAATGAAAAGATATAGAACATGAATTAGGGGGTACTCATGGTATGACAAAAAAGCCTTTGGGGGTACACAAGACTGAAAAAAAGTTGGGAAACACTGTTCTAGGATATACATAGACTCCATGTCCACCACTCGTCTGTAGAGGACCATGATAGCCAGGCCCATAGGGGTGAGTGGTCAGATCACTAGCAGAGCTCAGCTTGCTATTTTCATCCTGACAAGATGGATGAGCACAGCCTTTTGCTTGTGTTGCAACATGAAGTCACAGAATTCTGTGATATGAGCATGGCACCACTGCAAGGTCTGTCACTTTTTAGTCTTAAACCCTTTGCTCAGAGCCTATATAATAACCTTAGTGTCACCAAAATTGCAATGATGAAGTCCTACATTGCTACTTAACCCCTTAACGCAGAGCCTATGTTATAACCTTACTGCAGGGGTGGGAAACCTATGTCTTGAGGGCCGTTTGCGGCCCTTGAGGCCATTTTATCAGGGCCCCCGATATAGTTTTAATTAAGACCAACGTTTCGGCTTACGCCTTCATCAGGGTCATCTTAGCTGTTTGTGTGTAAGATGACCCTATTGAAGGCGTAAGCCGAAACGTTGGTCTTATTAAATGTAACTGCATGAAGTTCTGAGTGTGCGACGACCATTCTTTTTCAAGTAAAGGAAACTTTGAAAATACATTTGCAATACAATTAAGTTACTCTCGGTACTGTCATAGCCATGGTGTTATGGTTTAGTTGAGTATTTTCAGCAAATGGTGAATAGGCCCACCGGCGACCCCATCTGCAGTAAGAGGCTACGGCTCTCAATAATGTTATAGCAATGCTGTTATGATGTAGTCGAGTCTTTTCAGTAATGAGTGAACTGGCCCGCCGGCGGGCCCATCTGCACAGAGACGTTACCATAGAGCTGTAAGAACACAAAGAAAGCACTTCCATGAGCCACATCACGGGCCGTGTTTATTTCACAGAACTCTGTGATATCAGTTTGCTTGTTTTTCTGCGCTGACAAACTGGCGGCCAGATGAAGGGTGAGGGGTGAGGGGGGAGTGCAATTCATGCCAAGCTGGTCTGTGCCATCCCTATCCAACCCCACAGGCATCACACTGTACCACTGAGTGTCTATTTCCCCTCTTGTTCCGCTTCTCTCTCCCTCTCTGTGTCTGCTCCTAACTCTCTAACCCAGCTCAGCTCAGCCTAGCTAAACCTCGTTTGTTCTTTTCTAAGGTTTTTTTTTTTCATTTCCCCTCCAACGACGACTAAGTCCTACTGAAGAGGGGATTAGTGTTCTCACAGATGCACACACACACTGGAACACACACGGCGGTGCACAGACACACACAGGCATGCAGACACTGGAACACACACACACATACACACACACACACACACACACACACACACACACACACACACACACTGGAACAAGCACACACTGGGAAAAAAACACAGAGCGGATAACACACATACACAAACACCCACACACTGGGTCTGTCTCTCTGTCTGTCTCTGTCTCTGTCTCTGTCTCTGTCTCTGTCTCTGTCTCTGTCTCTCTTTCTCTCTCTCTCTCTCTCTCTCTCTCTCTCTCTCTCTCTCTCTCTCTCTCTCTCTCTCTCTCTCGCACACACACACACACACACACACACACACACACACACACACACACACACACACACACACACACACACACACACACACACACACACACACACACGCTACTCTGGCTACTCCATAGCCTGTGTTCCCCAGTGCCCATTGATCCTGAGCTCCCCTGTGAGTAAGCATGGTGCAATCCTCTCCTGCCCTGACACCTGGACATGAGGCTACATTTTCCTGTACCACAATTCCATTTCCTGTGCAGTATGCCCTCGTAATAGCACTTGGATGTATGTGGTCCGGGATATGCTTGCTGCGTGCCTTAAATTAGGCATGCAATGGTGTGAGACGAGTTTCGTTGCAAAACAACATATCCACCATTTTTTACTTTTGCATTTGTTATTGGAAATGACTCTTCAGAGGTCCCATCATCGATGTGTGAATTCTTGCCATTGAAATATTTTGAGAACATCCTTTTTAAACCTATATAAAATGCATTTTGCAATGCAATGCAATGGAATGCCCAATACAAAAATGTCAATTTCCCAAAATGTTCCAAAATGGATATACGTCATTTTGCAAAGAAGGTCTTCATATACTTTCTTCAGGACGACCGGAGCACTTTGCATGATACTGGAGGTATCATCTAGGGGCCAGATAGCCAACGAGGCTCTTGTTAATATTTCCCAGCATTGTTCCACTCTACGCAACCTCCACATGGAAGCTCGGAAGATCACCCCTCGCAGTTGTGACAATATTGCTCGTTGAGCACACGTCTGCATACCTTGCGTCAGATGTCCTACCGTGCGCAAAATTGGCATAAAACTATGCATGGTGTATCCTGCAGCAAGCATGTCAGGGGCCGTGGAGGCTGTGTCCCCTTGGGCGGTAGCCAGGCCGTGTCCTCCTCGTGACGCAACAGCTTCAGGGTTGCTACCAGTCAGGTCAAGAGTCAATGCAAGTACTTTCTGAGTTCCTGCTGCGCAAGTATGGATTCACTGCTGTGCTCATTCACTGCATATTAAGCATAGACGTTTTTGGGGAATCCTCTTTTCCAATATCCTTGGAA
>NC_085858.1:22828222-22833222 GCF_034702125.1 Engraulis encrasicolus
CTATCTTTCAGATGTCTTTGTCCAGGGCCCAGGCAAAGCTGTCACCGGCCCTGCTCGTACTTGCCAATACCAGGCATGATACTGCTATTACACGAAACAACGCAACATCTCGTCATGTGTGAAAAAAGCGCCGCCTCATACATTTACTCAAATTTAAATCTACATGGATATGGACAATAAAACAATTATCACAGCTGGAAAAAAACAAGGCTGTGCATTTATTTTCATTTAATGTTGGGGGTAAAAGTATCAGTATCGGTACGTACAGAAAATAATGTACTCATACTCATATCCGTTTTCAAAGAGAGTGGTATCGTGCATCCCTAGAAACTGATTTTTCCCCCCCAGTGCAAGCATTGACAAAGGCCATACAACCGAGTGATGGCCAAGGTCATAATGAAATATTAAAGAAGACAGTGCTCTGGGTGGAACATGATATTTCAAAGAATTACCTGAAAAATTAATACATTGATATTCCTATTATGGTAAAACCCTTAAGATGGAACACCTGACGTTACAGGGAAAAAAGAATTTTCATTTGGATTATGGCGTTTTCTGAATTTGCTTCCCAACCACTCACTATATACCATGACTGATGCATTTCAGTCCAGTTCAGTTCATTGTCCCGAGTCAATGACCAGCTTTGCTGTTGCCTACTGTATTGTCTTTGTCAAGTCAAGTCAAGTCAAGTTTATTGTCAATTTCTTTACATGCACTGGTCATACAAAGAATTTGAAATTGCGTTTCTTGCTCTCCCATGCAGACATAGACTAATCTAGGTAAGGACATAGACAGTATAGACATAGACAGTACTCATACATGGACATAGACAGTATGGACGTAGACATTGCTCATACAGACATTTAAAGTGCAAGACTGGACAACAGAAGACTTGTAGAGAACATACATTAAGAGGAGGTATTTTGTTGTTCTTTTTCTAAAAGTCCTTTATAGCGTTCTGACATAGTAATAGTAGCATTTGAAGAAATAAATAATTAAAAAAAAAAAACGGTTGTCCCACCGTTACGATATTCTCTGATCACTCTTCATATGGCATGGACTTCACTGCCTTTAAAATGAAGTCTGTCAAGTTCTAGTAGTGTCCACTGCTATTGTCTTTGTCCTAAGTACTGTACGTTCCTCTGGAGGCATGATGAGAGCTGGGTGCTGTGGGTGGACGTGACAGTTTGAGTGGGCTGTTGGTAGAGAGACAGGAACATCTTTTGGCCAACAGCGTTGTGGCGTGATGCTTCACTGTGGGTGGCCATGGTGAGTGACAGGAGAAGGGGAGAGTATACTGAATTATTATGAATAAGGACACATTTTGAAAAGGAGCCATCAGTGCACAATACAGGAAACCTCCAGTGTACAATAAGTAGTGTGCTGTGGTGTAGCCTAGTTTTGCATTTTTTCTGTGGGGCACTTACACCTGTACATTTTGTTCCAAATCAGGTATAGAATTCTATTTTGGACCTTAGCGATCACTAATGTCCGTACTGAATGTCTGTATACTGTATGGCTAGCCTAAACAATCCTGTCCAGCCTTCCTTCCATCAGTAATTGCTTCCATCTGAAGTAGTTCTCTCTACAAGGACAAAATGTCCAGACTGCTACACAGAAATAGAACTCTCCATCAGACACATTTGTATTAGGGGTCGACAGATACAGGTTTTTTAATGGCCAGTGCGATACTGATTTTTTTTTCATCACCCTTGGCCGATACCCGATTTCCGATACCCAATATTTGGGGCTGATATGGGTTAAAAAACAAAAAAAAGGTTAAAAAATGACTAATATTCCAGGTCTCAAGTTAAAAATAAACATTCCTTTAACATTATCAAATTGAGGTAGAACTTGTAGCACTTAAACACCCACTCTAACAATCAAGTAATGTCTAACAATCAAGTAATAAAAAATAAAGTGTCTTGGTGCTTTTAAAAAAAACCTGAATGACATAAAATAATAAATATTGCGTGTCGGCCAAAACCACACACGTATCGGCCCATACCGATACACTTAAAATATGCAAATATCGGCCCGATATCGGACCGATATATATATATATATAATTTGTATATGACTGGGTTGTACAAGAATAAGTCTGGTCATCATCCATTAGAACCTCTCCAACTGAAACCCCATGTATTAGCTCTGCAGAAGGCATAGCTACATACATGTTATTCTTGTTTGCTACAATTTCCAAAAAAAGTGCCCTTTTGCACCCTCCTTGACTAGTAAAGGTAAATATATTTCAAGTTGGGGTAAGCTCTCTCTGGCTGACTGGATATCAGTGGTATGCCACGTGAGTGTTGACTGACTGCCAGCCCACCTGACAAGCTCCGTTTGCCACGGCCTTCTTCAAACGCCGACCAATCCTCACCCTGTCTGCACTTCAACTTCCCCCCACCCCTGACTGCACCCAGACTTCACAGACATGTGCAGACACACACACACACACACACACACACACACGCACGCACGCACGCACGCACGCACGCACGCACGCACGCACGCTCGCGCACGCACGCACACGCACGCTCGCACAAACACTCACACACACACACACACACACACACACACACACACACACACGCACACGCACACGAGCACACACACATGCACAAATACAACCATGCATACAGTGAAAGCCCGCACTCTAACACTTTTGCCCTCTCTCTCTCTCTCTCTCTCTCTCTCTCTCTCTCTCTCTCTCTCTCTCTCTCTCTCTCTCTCTCTCTCTCTCTCTCTCTCTCTCTCTCTCGAGCGCCCTGCCATCAGACAGGCCTGTCCACGCCTGCCAACGGGCAGTAGAAAGGGTGTCTGACAGCTCACACTCACACGCACACACACACACACACACACACACACACACACACACACACACACACACACACACACACACACACACACACACACACACACACACACACACACACAGCCTACTGGCACACACCTGCATGCAGACAAACAGATAGACAGACAGACAGACAGACAGACAGACAGACAGACAGACAGACAGACAGACAGACGGAGAGACAGACAGACAGACAGACAGACAGACAGACAGACAGACAGACAGATATGTACCCTAATGCACACTCCCACACACAGACAGACAGACAAACACACACAGACACACACACACTGTGCTGCTCGCTTTGATGCTGGCCGACAGGTAAAGGCACCTTGACGGGAGCAGGGAGCGGGGAGCTGAATAGAGCAGCCTCCGTCTACAGGGGATTCTACGCATCCTCCCTTTTCTCTTTTTCTTCTTCTTCTTCTTCTAGAGAGTGAGGGGTGAAGCCTGGCAGGGAGGCTGCCCTTTCTATTCGAGGGAAAAAAGAGAAGTGCCTTCCTTGGTGCCACCTCTTTGTCTCTCTGCCTTTCAGTCTCTCTGCTCTCCCTGGCTTTCTCGGCCCAATGACTTGCCTATCTCCCTCTCTTTCCTTTCGATCTTTTTGTGTTTTATTCCCTTAGATTTTTCTCTTCTACCCATCGCGCAGTGTTAGTCTCCGGAGAGTAGAACATTTCCTCTTTCCAGAAGTCCATCACCGTCACTCCTTTTTTCTTTCTTTCTCTTTGTCTGTAAATCTCTTTCTCACTTGCCTATCTCCAGCTCTCTCTCTCTCTCTCTCTCTCTCTCTCTCTCTCTCTCTCTCTCTCCATCTGCTCTCTCTCTCTCTCTCTCTCTCTCTCTCTCTCTCTCTCTCTCTCTCTCTCTCTCTCTCGCGCTCTCTGAAAAGCCAGCCAGCACAGTGTTGGAGTAGGTGGTGTCCCTGCCTCTCTAATTCCCTCCTCCTCTTTCTCTATCCCTTCATCAATACACTCAATTAGATATACGGTATATATCAATAATGTCTTTGCCATTCCATGCCCGACCCAACTCACATTATTACAGTAAATGTGATCAAAAAGGCCATATTTCGCCTTTCATGGCATATTCCAACATAGTCCCGACAGTTTATCTGGGTCGGAGTTTCCCTCCTCTTGGCTCTTCCCCTGCCGAGCTACAGCGCAGTTACAGCACAGCTTTCTGTGGAAGGCGCCCACTAAGAGTAACAATGTCCCTCCATCTGGGACACCGCCTACTTTCCCTCATCTCTCTCTTCCCTCTTTTCTCTCTTCTCTCCTCCTCTACAGTGCGTCTCCAGGGGATGGGGGGATTGTTTCAGCCCACAAGGTTCCCCAGAACACACAAAAAAAGAATATGAAAGAAAAAAAAAGAGAAACAGCAGCCGTCATCAAAATCCCCCATACTGTGGTGAAACAGCACCGCACCGCCGAGTTCGCCCCCTTAGTGTACACACACTCATGCACGCACACACGCACGCACACACACACACACACACACACACACACACACACACGCACGCACACGCACACACACACACACGTTGCACGTCTCATGCCCAAGCCAGAGCATCATTGTGTTTCTGTGTGTGTCTGTGTGTGCGTGCATGGATACATGTGTTCGGTTCGTGCATGTGTGTGTGTGTGTATGTATGCGAGCGCACGCTTGTGTGTGTTGTGTTTGGGGTGGGTGGGGATACCACCTCCTCTGCTTTCATGCTGAAGAGATTTCTCAGAAGGCACAGACACACACACACACACACTGCGCCCGCCTGTTACATAATCGGCAACACGCTTATTTCTCTGTTTTATCTATCTCTCTTGTCTTCCTTTATTGCTCTCTCTCGATCCCTGCCCCCTCTCTCTCTTTCCACCTCTCTCTCTCTCTCTCTCTCTCTCTCTCTCTCTCTCTCTCTCTCTGCTCTCTTTTACTACTCTATTCTATTAATCTCTATCTGTCTGTCTGTCTGTCTCTCACTCTCTGTCTCTCTGTGTATGTCGGTCTCTCACTCTCTCTCTCTCTCTCTCTCTCTCTCTCTCTCTCTCTCTCTCTCTCCTTGGAGCACTTCCCTGCGGAGATCTCCTGCTGGGCTTCTGAGAAGCATGTTTGGCTGATTACTCATTCCGCTCTTGATTCCTGATTTTTTTCA
>NC_085858.1:22840722-22845722 GCF_034702125.1 Engraulis encrasicolus
AGAGATTCATTAAAACAGGAAGCTCTAAAAACTGTGACTAAGAATTAAAGGCTTAACACTTACAGACACACACACAAGCTGTGACACGCACATGCATGCGCACGCACACACACACACACACACACACACACACACACACACACACACACACACACACACACACACACACACACACACACACACACACACACACACACACACACACACACACACACACACACAGCACACATGCACACAGCGCTCCACAAAACCATCCTCAACAATATGCGACACTATTAGCGTTTTGAAGTGTTTCCAATGTGCCAAATCTAGGGATCAAATAACATCAGCCAGCTAAGCAACTCAACTACAGGCCTCTGAGCCCCCACCTCAGTCACTCAGCAAAAAACAGTTTTAATTCAACACTTTGAGAGTACATTTAACATCTTCTAGCTTGTATTTGGTCCCTGGGTACTCGCTAAGTGTAGAGTTAACACTGTGTTTTTGTAGTGTGTAGTCAGCACAGCACAGCACAGCGGCCTCTCCAGTCTCCCCACCCCACAATACTGCTGAGGAGTTCTTGGCTTGCTATGCCTTACACAAGAGCCTGTGTGTGTGTGTGTGTGTGTGTGTGTGTGTGTGTGTGTGTGTGTGTGTGTGTGTGTGTGTGTGTGTGTGTGTGTGTGTGTGTGTGTGTGTGTGTGTGTGTGTGTGTGTGTGTGTGTGTGTGTGTGTGCGTGCATGCGTGCGTGTGTGTGTGTGTGTGTGAGTGTGTGTGTGTGTGTTTGTGTATTGTGTGCATGTGTGCGTGTGCGCATGTGTGCGCATGTGTGCGTGTGCATGTGTCTGTGCGTGTGTGTGTGTGGAACTGAAGGGAGTCAGAGTCACAATGCTGCAGTGAGCACAATATAAAATATAGCTGCAAGCAGCAATGCGGGGCCAAGCAGTTAATCAGCCTAACTTGCCATGCCAGGAGAACTGACCAATTACATTACACTAGTTGACACTTTCATCCAAAACAACTTGCCTATATTGCAGGGCATTACAGTCCCTGCATAAGTGTGACGAGATGCCTTGCTCAAGGGCACTGCAGCCATTGAGGGAAGAGGCAGGAATTGGTACTGGTTGAATGGAATCTGCAACTCTGTGATATTCATTTCCTCACCATTACTCCACGACTGCCTACAAATTACAAATTACATTGATAATTTGCCCCCACTCTAGTTACCATTGCCCTACCTGTGCATTCACAACTATTGTACCTAAGCCAATTGCGTACTCTACTTATCTGTACATATTCTACTTACCTATAACCACTTTCCTTTATTTTGTACTATATTACACTGAGCTATTTGCTTTTCTAATTACATGACAAATAGCAGAATGCTGCCCTCAGTTTATATTGAGTCAGCTTAACAAATCTCAACACGCTCAAAAATTCATACGCAGCACATCAACAGATAAGAGGTCTGATACTCAGAAGAAATTGAATTCAATTGAACAATTGAAGTCCTCATAAGCACTGACGCCATGGAGGGGTAAAAGGATTGATATGGGTGGGATTGAAACCTTGTGATCTACAATCTAACTTCTATACTACAAGTATTACTGTATTTCTAAACGGGGGCTCTACATCCTCCCAGGGGGTGTTAGGAAGCCCTGTGGAGTTGTTGAGAAGAATACAGCTGAGAGGGAGTAATGCTTTATTTGCAATTGGGTGGCCATACGTTTATTTTCTGTTTTAAAGTTATATGGATGTTGTTAGGCTTATAGTGAGGTGAAGGCGTAATTGGGATATTATCATAAGGTTAAGGGGGCCTTTGTTAAAAAAAGCTTGAAAACCACTGGCCTATAAAATAGATTGGAGAAGACAGGAGGGGGTAGAAGCGTAGTTGTGGGACAGGGTGGTTAAAGACCATATGCCTCAGGGAATAAATGTGATTTCAGGTGCTTTTTGAATGTAGCCAGAATTCCACAGCTCAACTCACAAGCCGGAGTACTACGTCACAGTCTAGACTGCAGAACGCAAAGATTCAGGGAGGTAACCTAGTGTAAAAGTGCAGTATAGTCTCTCTCTCTCTCTCTCTCTCTCTCTCTCTCTCTCTCTCTCTCTCTCTCTCTCTCTCTCTCTCTCTCTCAACTTCAACCTGTGTTAATGCCTGTTGTATATACCATGTGTTTTGGAATGTTCATGTGGGCCTTATAAGTATTTATAAAAATATGCTTGACCTTAATTTCCCTCTTTGGACTAATAAAGTTACTGTAAATTAAGTTACTCTACTCTACAGAGAGACCTTCAACAGTCCTTTATTGTGAACCATAAGTGTACTTTACATTACATGCATGTTGATCCTTCCATTCATTCACCATAAAAGGGAGTAAACCTCTCCTTCCGCATTCCCAACATCACCCCCCATAACCCTGATCATTACCACCTGAAAATTAACTTACCACCATTACAGATTGACCAAAGCCCCTTATCTAAACACCATTTTCTCTACAGAGAGAGAGAGAGAGAGAGAGAGAGAGAGAGAGAGAGAGAGAGAGAGAGAAATCACAATTGACTTCTTATTAATAATAATGTGTTTCTCATATGTAATTGTGCTTTTACTATTTGTATACAGAAATGATGCTTGTAAACTTAAACTTGAGTTTACTTTCTATACTGCTTTTCCCCCAGTTGTTGGCTGCTACAAACCACATGTAATGGTTATTTTACAGTAAACACATAAATATTCATTTAATTATATACATAGTCAATAGGAGGAACTGACGAAATTAGAGAGCGAGAGAGAGAGAGAGAGAGAGAGAGAGAGAGAGAGAGACAGACAGACAGACAGACAGACAGACGGAGACAGTAGTGCTACTTGCTACCTACTGCTACACTGCTTTTGTTCTCTCTCACAGTAGTGCTTCTTCCTCCCTGTGTGTGTGTATGTGTGTGTGTGTGTTTGCTGCTCTGTCTGTGGGTTAGCACACACACGTAACATGACACCCCGCGCGTGTGTCCCCTCTGTGTATGTGTGCTAAGCACACACACACATGCTTAAGTGTGTGTCACTAACTGACCCCGCGTCAGGCCAGAGGATGGGGTATGAGACATTCCAAAATGTTCCTCCATGAACAACACAAATTTGAATGGCTGCTGTGAGCAGATAGTTTTGTCAATCGCCATGAAAATCATTATCTGGATGCATCATAGTCTGAAGATGACCTGTGTCCCAATCTTTAGAAAATCCGGCATACGGTTCAAAAGCTACAGGCAGATATGGTGCAAGCACTTTGACCTGCTGGTGGCGCTAGAGGGGTTGAGCTGGGAGCCTGCATTTTTTTGTGGTAGGTCATGGGATGGACTACTATGTGTGTAAAATACCACAGCCTAATTCGACAAACGGTTGCTGAGATATGACCTCACTTCCTGTATTGCCACTTTTATGACAATTTTGATTGGCTGTCACAGCTAAACGATAAAAGATATCCAATATTCCTTGAGACCCCATGTGTAGCTCAGTCCAGAGATACTATATACCAAGTTTCGGGCGAATTGGTCAAACATTGCGGGAAAAATAGCATTTTTATTGAATTTCACAAAATTCTAATTTGCGGGAAAACTATACACGCAGGTTACAATATCATCACTAATTCTCGGATTTGTCCTGGGCCAAGGATTCCAGGGATACGAAGTTTTTGAAAATTGGACCAACGGTTCAAAAGTTACAAGCAGAAATGTACCTGCAACTTTGACCTGCTGGTGGCGCTAGAGCGTTGGGGCTGGGGACCTATAAATCGCTGCAGGTAATGTTGATGCTGCCTCAAATATGTGTGCCAATTTTCATAACTTTCCTATATACGGTTCTATGGGCTGCCATAGACTTGCAGAGGGAGAAGAATTTTGACTGGAGTCAATGAGGGAACTAAAACAGTAGGGGCCTTCGCCAGCTTCGCTGCTTGGCCCCTAAAAAGGAAACCAGATAATCACAGCAGTTGCTGCAGCGGAATCCACGTTGGGGAGTTACATAAACTCCTGTACTGCCCCATTCTCTCCCTCCAGTGTCATGGTTGCAGTGGCACCTTGCATGGAAGACATTCTTCTACAAGAAATGGACCCCCTGCCAAGGGCGCCGGAACGAGTATCAAAGTGGTGGTGCATTTTTCCCCCCTTCATTCTATATTTCTTAAAAATGTTGCTGCACTCCACTCATTTGTCTGCTGTAAAGGTTGAGAAAGCCTCATTTAGGGATCCTAAAAGTGGGGATGCCAATGCGTTCCCCTTTCCAGCACCTACTGTATGCCCCCTGCTGCAACAGATTTTATGACCCAGCCTACAGCGATGACAATATGCAATTAGCTTCGTACAGTAGCCCCTTAATGCACGCGGTACCTCCTGTGGCACGCTGTAATAGACATTGAAAGTTAACTACTATAGGACTTCACTACTATGACAGTGCACGGGGCCTTTAGAAATACATTACGACTTGATCATTGCCATTCTGGTAACACCTAATTTATAATGCTGTGTCTTAAGGGGATAAACGTAAATATAAAAGTAACCAGAAAATCTTTTGTGTTTTTTCTATGTAACCTGAGACTTGTCGTGTGGTGGCACTTCATTATAGACTTTTTTTTTTTGGTAACACGTTACTTGGCGTCAGCGCCATACGTATGACATGACAGTATCATAAGAGTGTCATAACACAATCATTGACGTCTCAAAAACATGTCAATGTCATAAACGTTCTATGACTGTTAAAATTAAGACCTTCGGTTTTGGTAAAGACAGCCAAAACAATGTCAAGTGTTCATGACCATAAAACAATTGGGACACTGTTTTGACACTGTTATGACATTGTTGTGACCCTTCAAAAAATGAGAATAAATTCTCTGACTAAGGCACTCCAAATTAAAATGTCTTACATAGACATATTAAAAACAAGGCCCACGCGTAGCGGCATGAGTGCCTTCTTCAGGGCCAAATGAAGACATTTTAATTTGGAGTGCCTTAGTCAGAGAATTTATTCTCA
>NC_085858.1:22850722-22855722 GCF_034702125.1 Engraulis encrasicolus
ATTGATGAATTTGAGGGCACACCAAAGTAAATGACAAGTAACTGTATTTTTATACTGTTGATATAACTACTATAAACTTGAACTTGAAGTACTTGACAATAAGGAGACCAATAAGGAGTCCAGGCATAGTGTTGGTGGCCTGTGGTGATATCGGAGAGAGGCTGAAGCCTGACAGAGTGTCCAGATTAAAACACATACAGTAGGAAATGGGCTGTTATGAAATGGGCCACTGCTCCATAAATTGTTGAATTTGTGGGCACACCAAAGTATATTCCAAGCAACTGTATTTTTTACGGTTGATATGACTGCAATAAACTTGAACTTGAACTTGATAAGGACAGCAAGGAGTCCAGTGAGAGCAGGGCCTGCTGTGATATCAGAAAGAGGCTGAAGCCGGGATGCAGTTTCCAGATTACAACACATGCAGTAGGAAATGGGCTGTCATGAACCAGGTGTGCCACAAAGTAGCCACTGCTCCATAAGGAGGCATGGGGCTGGTTGGTGGCCCGTGAAGATATCAGAGAGAGACTGAAGCCTGACACAGTAGTCTGACACAGAAGCCTGACACAGTAGAGGCTAGGAAGGGGAGTTGCGAGGGATGACGGACTGCTGAGTCTATCGCGAGACATGGAGTGAGATCCGACATGGCGGCGCACTAGACGAAACTTCAACCAAAACAAACTTGGTGAAATTTTCCATACCGGGGATTATATTGGATATCATCAACCCTTAGGCTGGATCACCTACTTGCATTCATTGATCAATATTTCTATAACCCGGACATCATGTCAACACAAGACAGGAAGAGAGGGAGGCAAGACGGATCGACACAAAGTGAGGATGGACTGGAAACTACAATCCAGGTCAGTCTGTTAGAATCAATCAACGCGAAATTATCAGTTCTTGAACTCCTTCGAGACGATATCAGAGAGCTTAAAGCAGTCTGCAATTTTTTCCCAGTCCCAGATCGACACGCTTGTGCAAGAGAACTCCGAACTTAAAGAGACTGTAAAAGCGCTTTCCGCGCAAGTAAAGCATCTCACTGACGAAAGCAAAGTAACTGAAGCCACGTTACTCGACATACAGTGTCGCAGCATGCGCGAAAACCTAATATTCTCCGGCATCCCCCGACAAAACCCTGATAACCCTGAACAGATCCTGAAACAGTTCATGGAAACATCACTGCAGCAACTCTCCAAAGACACTGTTGAACAAATAACTTTCCATCGAGTTCACCGTATCCCGCCCCCCAAAAACCAACCAAACCTTCCTCCCCCGATAATAGCAAAATTCGAACACTACAAACAAAAAGAACTCATAAAAAGCAAAGGAAAACTCCTAAAAGGTACTGCGTTTGGAATGAACGACCAATTTCCCAAGGAAATAAACCGACGCCGAAAATTACTAGTTCCAATTATGAAGGACTTCCGTGCCAAAGGACAGCACGCTACAATATCAGTGGATAAATTATATGTCGAAGGAGAACTATATCGCGACCGCAAAATCATGACATGGCTGCGCGAGCCAACTGACAACCCGTAAACAAGCGCCAGCAACATATTCCATGGACCGAGCTGTTTACTCTCGTCTCTAATAAGCTACAACGAGCTTTATCTTTGAGTCTGTATTTCAGACTAACTGACGAGCTCTCTCTCTCTCTCTCTCTCTCTCTCTCTCTCTCTCTCTCTCTCCTCTACGTACATAAGAGAGACACATGATAGATGTTTTGTCTATGTGCCCCTACGCTCTCTCTCTCTCTCTCTCTCTCTCTCTCTCTCTCTCTCTCTCTCTCTCTCTCTCTCTCGATCCCTCTTTCTCTATCTCTCTTTCCCTCTCTCTCTCTCTCTCTCTCTCCTCTCTCTCTCTCTCTCTCTCTCTCTCTCTCTCTCTCTCTCTCTCTCTCTCTCTATGTCTGTTATGTTGTCATGTCTCCTATATGTCCTTTTGTTTGTACTATTTTTGTTCCTTCATGTTTATTCTTCCCCATGCTTTTGTGTGTGTGTGTGTGTGTGTGTGTGTGTGTGTGTGTGTGTGTGTGTGTGTGTGTGTGTGTGTGTGTGTGTGCATGGGCGTGAGGGAGGGGGTGGGGAGGGTGGAGGAGGGCGTCGACCGCGGAGGGAAATGTGGACATGGTGGTCGTGGAGATGCGCGTCGGCAGTCGAACGGCGCATGCCAGAAGGAGCGCCGCTATTGAGAGAAACGCTCGATGCAGTGGTCCCCCTCCTGACGTGCGCACATATACAGGCGGTGCCTACAGCTTTTGGAAATGGTAATGACGTTTGAGGAAATAGACGAAGACCAACATCTGGACATAGGCGAGAACATTCACTCAAAATCCTACACCATGGACCAAATCGACAAGATGACCACCCACAATTTCTCTCTCTTCCACATTAACATCAGAAGTCTAAACAAAAACCACTCAGAACTCGAAGCTTTTTTATCAACAACAAACAGTTTTGATATAGTTGGGTGTAGCGAGACTTGGCTCAATGAAAACTCACACAATGACAGCCTAAATATGTGTAACTACAACTTGATTGTCAAAAACAGGTTACATTCAAAGGTTGGTGGTGTGTGCCTATATGTAAACACCAAATTTGATGTCAATGTTTGTGATGACCTAACTGTGAATGATGGTCACTCTGATTCACTTTTTGTGGAGTTAAACACTACAGATGGTAAAAAACTGATTGTTGGTATAATATATAGACCACCTAATTTTAACCCGGATATTTTTAGACAAAAATTAGAAGAAACTTTACATAACATCTGTGAGAAAAAACAAAACTGTGTGATACTTGGGGACTACAATATTGATATTGCAAAAAATGACAAAACAAAGAAAGACTTTATGAACACCTTACACTCTTTCAACTTCTTCACCACAATCAACACATTTACAAGAGTAACACAACGAAGCAAAACCATCATTGACAACTTCATCACAAACATTGCACAAGAAAACATTGACTCTGGTGTAATATTGTCTGGTATTTCTGATCACTTCCCTATTGTTTTGTTCATGAAACTACCTAAGAAACTAAAAATAGACACATACAAAGACAAAATTATGGTACTGAATGAAAAAACACTGACTAACCTACGTACATACATGCAGCACAAAACATGGGACCACATCTACAGCTGTTATGACCCTAACATGGCATATGAACTTCTAATTAAAGACATTCAAAATGCTATACAACATACCATTCCCGAGAAGACTATTAAGAACACCACCCATAAAAACCCCTGGATTACAGGGGACATCAAAAAAGCTATCTCTAGTAAAAACAGTCTATACAAAAAATTCATGAATAAACCAACTGAAGAAAACAAACTGAAATTTACACAATTTAGAAACAAACTCACTCATATGATCAGAAAGGCCAAACAGACATATTTTACAGAAAGTCTGGCCAAATCACATGGTGAAGCCAAAAAAACATGGACAATTCTTAACAGTGTACTCGGGAAAGGCCCAAAAAAACCTGTTCTCCCTGACACCAGACATACCCAGGGTCCACTGTTTTCCACATGAATGAGATCATGAACTCTCATTTTATCACCACTGGGGAAAATCTTGCCCAAAGTATAGTCACACCACCTACTATATCATATAGCCATTTTCTACTGAACAGCCAACCACAATCTTTCTATCTTACACCTACCACTGACATTGAAATATCTGAAACCATTGCACACCTGAAGACTTCTCAGTCATCAGGCACTGATAACATATGCAACACCATTCTAAAAACCATCAACAATGAAATTGCTGGTCCACTATCCCACTGTATCAACTTGTCATTGTCAACAGGTTTCGTTCCCAAACAGGCCAAAGTCGCCAAAATCATCCCACTTTACAAATCTGGCCACAAAAATGATCTCAACAACTACAGACCAATTTCAATACTACCCTCAGTCTCTAAGATCTATGAAAAAACAGTGCACACCAGACTTAATAAATATTTAGATAAGTTCAATATACTACACTCTTCACAATATGGCTTCAGGAAAAATAGAACAACATGTATGGCAGTACTGGATCTCATTGACAGTGTGCACGACTCTTTTGAAAAAGGAGAAATTTCTATTGGGGTATTTTTAGACTTATCAAAAGCTTTTGACACAATCAACTTGGATATTTTAATGGAAAAGCTCAAGTTTTATGGCATCAGAGGGATAGCTCTAGATTGGTTCAAAAGTTATCTTTATGAGAGAAAACAATATGTACGAGTAAGAGGCATTAATTCAGAAGAAAAAATTATAAACCACGGAGTACCCCAAGGATCTATTTTGGGACCCCTACTCTACATCATCTACATGAATGATTTCACCAACTCAACTAATAACTTCAAGAAAGTCTTATTCGCCGATGACACCAATCTTCTTCTCTCACACCATGACCCATCTATATTGCTATCAATGGCCAACGAGGAAATAGGAAAAATCAGTTTATGGCTGAAATGCAATAAGCTCTCCCTAAACACACAAAAAACCAACTACATCCTATTTCACTCTACTAAAAATAAAAAACAAACAGACAACTCATGCCTCAAAAATTGATGGGGACGAAATAAAGAGAGTGAGTCACACCAAATTTCTTGGAGTACATATAGATGAAAACCTCAACTTTAAACACCATATCGAACTTCTCACAAATAAACTATCCAAATTTTCTGGCCTGTTCTACAAACTCAGACACTACCTCCCACGTACAGCACTACTCACATTATACAAATCACTTTTTTGAACCACATCTTCACTACTGTAACATCATCTGGTGCAATACATTTCCTACTTATATACAGAAATTAAAATCCCTACAAAAGAAGGTCATCCGCATCATTTTCTGGACACACTACAGACACTACAACACCCATCAGGGTCCTCTATTCCAATCTGCAAATATCCTAAAGCTTGAGGACCTTAACAAATTTCTCAATGCCTGCACCATTTTTCAAGTCGTCAAAACCATCAAATGCCTGCTTACA
>NC_085858.1:22865722-22878222 GCF_034702125.1 Engraulis encrasicolus
ACTGGAACGCGGTAATCCCTTGAAGCGCCACTGCCCCCGCATCTTTTTTTCTCAAAATGACTTTGCCCCGTCCGCCATCACCAACTTCACCACCACTCTTTTCCAAAGACTAACTGCTCATTTCACCTGCCTGACTGATAATAAGCAGGGGGTCAACCTCACTGATATAGTGCACCTTGCAGCCGGTGTCCACCTACACAAATGGGGGAGCGGGAGTGTCTGGTGGGGCATTGGTGGGATGAATAGAGTTGGTGTTGCGATTCAAACAGGGCTCTAAATGAAAAATGTAGATTATTTGCTAATAAAATTTATTTTTGTTCATCAGCAGACAAAATGGCCAGTAGATGTTAATCTTACAAGCCAAACACACACTCACTAATGGGTCAAAGGGGCTCGTAAGTTGGTCTTTTCTACCAGCCAAACTGAAATCTCACGAGCTTTTGGCCAGTTGGCTGGTTTTAATTTAGAGTACTGGATGCAAAGTCCGGTTCACAAATTATCACAAAGGATATGTGTAAAACCATGCAATTTTGTGATGAATTTAACAAAACATAAGATTTTAAGCTTTTTAAGTTGTTCACAGGCATTTTAACTTGAATGATTGCTTGACTTTAACAGAGATTACTTTGAAATAATTGTATTTTTATGAGTTTCTGGAAAAAAAACAGAACATGTGACATGACATTCTTTGGTTGCAGTAAACTACTTCATCTGAACGGATAACACAGCCCTGTAGGCCAGTCAATGCTCCTGGCTCATCTCACTAATCAAGCTGTTTGCACACAAACACACACACACACACGCGCGCGCGCGCACACGCACACACACACACACACGCTCACACACACACACACACACACACACACACACACACACACACACACACACACACACACACACACACACACACACACACACACACACACACAGACACACACTCCAAGAAGACAGAAGATGTGTCATGTGTGGCCACTGTGTTGTGTGCCTGTTACGCAACATTTAAAGAGGAAATATTTTGACATGAGCATTCGCCACTAATTGGCATCCCTCAAAGCAAGGGAGCGAGGGAGTATGGGGGCGGTGTGTGTGTGGTGTGTGTGTTTGTGTGTGTGTGTGTGTGTGTGTGTGTGTGTGTGTGTGTGTCTGTGTGTCTGTGTGTGCGTTTGTGTGTGTGTGTGTGCGTGTGTGTGTGTGTGTGTGTGTGTGTGTGTGTGTGTGTGTGTGTGTGTGTGTGTGTGTGTGTGTGTGTCCGTGTGTCCGTGTGTGTGTGTGTGTGTGTGTGTGTGTGTATGTGTGTGTGTTGTAGAAAGAGCTGAAAAAAATGAAAGCCTTTATCACTCGCTCCCCACTGTTACAGGTCTCTGATTGCATCTGTGTTGTCTGTGCCTGTGCAAACAAAATGATCACCTGCATTCGCCACAAACAACTGCAGCAATTTTGCCGACAATGGCCAATGCCAAAAACAGACAAATTGAACGACGAAGATGAAGACAAACAAACAAACAAACAACAGCAAAAACAAAGTGGCTTGTTCTTCCCCTGAAAAATAACAGAATATGAGTTCAAGAGAGTCCTTATGCTAAAGCCTTCAGTAATACACGTACAGGTGCAGGTATGAGGCAGGAAAAATTGATCAAAGATGAAGGTTCAGAAAACACTGCACACTGATTACCGTGCTCTTTTCCTATTTTATTTCTTGGAGCGAACAACGCGTTTCTGACCAGTGCGTCATCAGGTTTGCTCTTTGCCAACCCTCTTTACTCTGAGAAATAAAAATAAGTATAAAGAACAGCGATCAGGGTGCTGTTATTTCTGCACTTTCATCTTATTCTGGACTTTCCTCTTTCGTCTAATAATATGTACGGAAGCACCATAAGGATATTGTCAACACATACTGCATACACACAATGGGTCTTTCTCAAAGCCTAGGCCAGTGTCCTTCCAAGTGTATCAGCCTAATTAGTCACGCCCAGTGATTGGATACCCTTTATTAGTCACACCCAGTGATTGGATATTCGGTAGAGTTCACCAAAAAGTATCCAATCACTGGCCGTGACTAATTAGGCTGATACACTTGGAAGGACACTGACCTAGGTTTTGAGAAAGACCCAATGTTTTCCCCTCCACTCCCACGTGTACAGAGTGGCAGATAAACATCAGCACACGTGCCCGCCACACATGCACAGAAGTGCCCTGTAAACGCTTACACAGTGTTGCATTATGGTCGTCCATTTTCAATCAATGCATTTCAATCTGCCGTGGAGTCACAACAATAGATGAAAAAAAAGAAACAGTTGTCAACTTAGATGTACAATCTACATACAAACACACACACACACGGACATGCGCGTGCGCACGCACACTCTCTCTCTCTCTCTCTCTCTCACACACACACACACACCCGCACACACACACCCAACCACGAGACACACACACACAGCTGACAGCAAAATGTTTGCAAATCGAGCCTTTTATGTGTCAGTCATTTCATTATCAATGAAATACATACTCAATCCATTGTCTGAGCCTAGAATCTATTTGTGTCTCATTCCAGTGGGGCGTAGTGGGGCGAATTCAAGCGAACCGGAGCGAAACGAAGCGAAAATAGTCGCCCAAGTTTATTATGCAAATGATGAGCGAGTTTCCCCTGCGGTGGGCAATCATATCAGCAACATAAATGGTTCAATCGATTTGATTCGCCGCTACGACCTGTTGACCATTGAGCTGTCAGAGTGGGGCCCTGAATTCTGCCTCTGTTTGCTTCATTCCTTTGGCCTTCATGTGTCCCTGGCATGTGTGCTGCATACGTGCGTGTGTGCGTGCCTGCGTGTGTGCTTATGCATCGTCGGTGTATCCATAAATGCATGCATGTGCGTGCATGTGCTCATGCATTGTAAGTGTATCCATAAATGCATGCATGCATGTGTATGTGTGTGTGTGTGTGTGTGTGTGTGTGTGTGTGTGTGTGTGTGTGTGTGTGTGTGTGTGTGTGTGTGTGTGTGTGTGTGTGTGTGTGTGTGTGTGTGTGTGTGTGTGTGTGTGTGTGTGCGTGTGCATGTGTGTGTGTGTGCATGTGTGTGTGTGCGTGCATGTGTGTGTGTGCGTGTGTGTGTGTGTGCGAAGGGTATAGCGCTGAGCTCTGGGAGGCAGGGGTGACTGCTGCTACTGCCTGAGACTGGTCTCAGCTGCCTGTCATGTTGTCCTCGTTCCAGAGCAAGGGAACGCTGCCGAGAAAAGCAGACACTAATCACAACAGTTTCCCAGTGCTGGCTAATTACCGAAACGTCTCACCCCACCCATCCAGACCAACCCCCTAATCCCCTCCCCCCTCTCTCCCAGGACCATGGAGCAGTGTTTCCCAACCTTTTCTGTCCTACGTACCCCCCAAGGACTTTTTTGACACCCCCTCACTCATGCTCTGTAGCCCCTTAATGCACGCCGTACCTCCTGTGGCACGCTGTAATAGACATTGAAAGCTCACTACTATAGTACTACACTACTATGACAGTGCACAGGGCCTTTAGTAATGCACTACGACTTGGTCATTGCCATTCTGGTAACAGCTCATTTATAATGCCGTGTCTTAAGGGGTTAAATCTTCCTCTATTGCAATGTCACTATGTTTCATACATTTGTTGGGCCTATTAACCCCTTAGCACAGAGCCTGTTATAACCTTATAACCTATGATACTGTCACCAAAATTGTAATGGCTATGTCTTAATCTGTTACTTAAGACTCTTGGTACTGTCACCAAACTACTTGCTACTGTCATAGGTAGTTGACTATTTTCAGCAAATATTGAACAGGCTCGCCGGCGACCCCATGTGCAGTAAGAGGCTACTATTTTCCACATACCGCCAGAATTGTGCTCTCATACCCCTGGTGGTCTACGTACCCGTGGTTGGGAATCACTGCCACAGAGGACTGGGAGAGAGAGAGAGGGATACAGTGGCAGAGGGCGAGATGAGAAGAGGGAGCAGGGAAAGACGGAGGGAGAGAGAATAAGAAGAAGAGAGGGAAAGACCTGAAGAGAGAAAAAGAGAAAGAGACACAACGAGAATGAAACAGAGAGAGCAAAAGAAAGGGAGGGGGGAAGAGAGAAAAGAGAGGGATAGACAGAGACAGAGTGGGAGAAAGACCGAGAGAGACCAACAGAGACAGAGAAGCAAGGAAACAGAAGAAGAAGGAGAATATGTGTGTGTGTGTGTGTGTGTGTGTGTGTGTGTGTGTGTGTGTGTGTGTGTGTGTGTGTGTGTGTGTGTGTGTGTGTGTGTGTGTGTGTGTGTGTGTGAGTGTGTGTGTGTGTGTGTGTGTGTGTGTGTGTGCGCGTGCGCATGTGCGTACAGTATGTGTGAGAGACATCTCTTTATGTCAACATGTCACAGTGACTATCCCCAAAATATGCAAAGCTGGAGGGGGATCGAGCGAAAATGAAATAAGTTCACAGAGGTCCCACAGCGTCTGCAAAGCCCTGAACCATATGCCACGCTTTCATAACAGTCAAGGAATGGCTCACGCAAGCCTCAGCATTAACTCTACCATTGTAAACAGCATAGCAGGATATAACAGAGCTTTCATTTCCTGTGTGTACCACAACACAGGCATAGAGCACTGACGACATGCATGCTCTCCAACTAAATCGTTGCAAATATCTGCATATACCATGTAATACATGTTTTACAAAGCGTCAGTTCAGCTATCCATGAGCTGGTTGGATCGCTTCTTCTGACTAACGCATCGGCACACAGCACAACAATACATCTGCGTACCCATCTAACATTTTTTTTTGGGAATGGCTATTTACTTAATCTTTACCACAACAATCGCTATTGTGTCGACTATTGTCTGGCTCGAATAGGAGCACCAGCAACAGCAATGCGTTTTATTTTTTCTTCTTCGTCGTCTGAAGTTTACTCTCCCCCATCTGAGGGAGGGAGGCATGACTTGACATGCTTTTGATGGAGCCTGTGGTTGATGCTCCCGTCCCGAGTGACAGGCAAGACTATTCTCAGGCAAAGGGCTGTGGGAACGGAGCTCCGAACACCATCAAAAAAGGGGGATGAACATCACCAGGATGTTGCCTTAAAGTCTTAACTTTCAAGAGAGGGGTTTTTTTGATAAATAAAACTAGAGATTGTTATTTTTTCAGATCTCGTTTTGTTTTGATGTTTGTTTTGAAAAGTATCAAGATGCTATTTCACAACAACAATGAGTCACAATTCTCAAGAGTATCTCTAATGCATTTATCCAACAAAGTGCTGTTTTTTTTCTAAGTCTAAGACTTAGTAGTCCATGGACAGAACATTGTTTATAAACACGGTGTTGTCAGGAGGGGCAAGACACTGGCAGCCAACCACGTGAGCTAATTTTTTGATCGACAGCGGTTTCCAATACAATCAGAGGTTGAGTTGTGCACACAAGCAAAAAATGAGAACCCATGTATACTTCATGGTGCCACATACTATGTCATCTGCTTACTTACTAACTTAAAGTCCAGCTTTGGTAGTGATTAAAATTAATCATTGCTTAACTGGAGGTGTGCATAAACAGTGGCAGACAGCAAACCACAACCATCTTCCATCCATCTTTCCTCAGCAGCAGCAGCAGCAGCAGACACGCAATGAAAGACAAATGTCCTTCACGAGAAGAACAACAAAAATAGACTTGGATATCCCATCCCATGAACAGCAGTTGTTTTCCACAGAGCAGAATGATGATCACCTGTGTGGGGGCTGGGTGTGAGAATGGGCAGAGCGATGATCCACTGGTCCCAGACCAAACTACTCATCATCACGACAGACTGTACGACATAACATGAGCCGTGTAGCACAGAGACAGCATTGCAGCATTGTGTGGTGCTGCAGGGAAAAAAAAACAATTATGTGAATACCCCCATTGCCACGCACTATACTGTATGTGTGGGTGTTGATCAATTTGTGGTGCTCAATTTTCATCTTGTGGTGCCGCTCCACAGAATAGTCTATGTACTGTATGGGAAACACTGACGAGTCTGACAAAGCTCTAGTCTACGACGAGAGCCCACTGACCCTCCTCCACTCCACCCCACAACACACTCTAGCACCTACGGCAGGGGTTGCCAACCAGAAGTACGTTTACCACTAGGGGTAGGCGAGCACACCTCAGGGGCTATGTGGAAAAATGCAATAATAACAAATATATGGAGTCACATTGAGACAGAGGAACAGATAGAGCATGAGTGAGGGGGTAATCATCATGTGACAAAATGGGTGGGGGTGGTTGGGAAACACTGACCTATGGTACTGTACGAGAAGCAAGTAGCCAGAAGCAAGTAAAGACTCTTCTCGTTCATGACTATACTGTACTAATGCTTGAGCTGCCCCAGCCCTGGGCAAAACTCTATGGCATGATGTGTATGTGTGTGTGGTCGACTCAGCCCTTTGCTAATGTACTTAACAAACAAAAAAAGTAGCCCTACTTAGCATTGGCACTTGTTGTTCTGTATATTTCTTGTGCACTTTGCACCTCCTAGTGATGTTGGCTATGATTATGTCCTTGATTGTAATTTGCTTTGATTAAAAATGTCAAATGTGATGTAATGTAATGTAATGTAATGTAATGTGCAAGCCAGCAATGATGGGCAAGCGGCACGCAAAGTGAGTGGCATGAGAGAGTGGACAACAACACCCGGAGGGAGGGAGAGGGGAAGGAAATTAGAGGCTGCTGGAGTGACACGAGGGAAGACCAGAGAGGCTGTGGATGGATGGATGGATGGATACTCTCCTGCGCGTGCTCGTGCTCATGCTCGTGCTCTGCGGTGTGGTGCCTTGTCCGATTCCCAGCGGAAACACTCACAGACAGGCCCAGGGCTATCAGTTACCTTGGAAACCAGTTAGTACACTCAGCCTAGTGTGAGTGCACGTGTGTGTGTGTGTGTGTGTGTGTGTGTGTGTGTGTGTGTGTGTGTGTGTGTGTGTGTGTGTGTGTGTGTGTGTGTGTGTGTGCGTGTGCGTGCAAAGAGTTTGTGTTTTTCTGTGTGTTTGTTGTGCATGCGATTGTGTGTGCCATGTGAGTGTACGTGTGAGAGAGTGTGTGCATATACATTTGTGTATCAGTGTGTGTCTGTGTGACTTTTTGAGTGTGTGACTGGGAGACACAGATTGCATGTGTGTCACGTTGCATGACGAGCTGAAAGCCATGAAATATCCCAAGATGTGGCATATTTAGAGTGGAGGCGGATGAGTTCAATCATACATAATTAGGTTGAATGACAAGGACCATTACTTCTTCTGTAATCGATGTTACTGATGTCATCAGAGAGTTTCAATGGGATCAACAAATGTCTGCTATTTACTGAGGATTTTCTACTTTTCTTTGTTATTCCTTTGTGTCAAACATTAGTAGTGAAAAAAAGACAATTATTTAGCTAGCATCCTCTGAGGCTTTGCAAGCTTGCTGTGTGATCTCGTACAAAACATGTTCATATCAGATGCACAAAAAAAACATAGCCCAAATATTTCACAACAGTCCCTGGCACAGTAATTAGTGAGAAGGATTGTTTATTTATTTTTCTGCTGACAATCGTATGCATCAGTACCGTTATCAAGACTGAGACAGGGCATCTTGCGGCAGCCTTCTCCTCTCTACCTTCATCCCCGATTTCATAAACACGATTTCAGACACATCTAATCCCCCCGCCTCAAACATCAGAGTCTTTTTGAAATATATATTTTCAATTGGGTTTTTGTGCCTTTAATTGAGATAGGACAGCGTAGAAGTGGGTAGAGAGAGAGAGATGGGGAAGAATCGGAAAACGATCTGAGGCCGGAATCGAACCCTGATCCCCCAGTGTAACAGTATGATTTCTTAGCCCACTGAGCCATCGCCTCAAGAAACATCAGATTCTAACATGTAACATGGAATTAGCAATCCATATGTAGCACCAGCACTTAACAGAAATAATTAATACAAAAATATTTAATCAAGAACAGCACCAACTGTATTAATGGTAAACAATTCGGGCAAATTTAACTGCAACAGTGTTGAGTAGGCTACTGTATGTAGGGTAGTGGTTAGAGTACGGTAGGTAATGCAACTATGCTGCCTACACCAAAATTTGATGTTTTTATGAATAGTTACAAAGTAATAAATTAATACTTACCAGTTTGACCAAAGTACAGAAGGTTTTACACTAAATATATATATTACTGGAAATTCAAAATGACAGACAAGGAGAAGATCCATAACTTTGATGGTGGTGGTAAGTCTTTGTGAAAACGGTAACATTTGTGAATGAGCAGCATGAATTCTGGAAGTAAACTACTAAAAATATGACTGTATAACATACAGTACCTTTAGCACATACAACACTAAGTCATGAAACAGGAAAAGCTTGTACACTTAACACGATGGTAGCCAACATGGAACACACAGGCATTACATGGACAGCTCTCACTCCAAAATCAATCGTCACAAAAAACACTGAAAAAAGCAAACAAGCGTGCCGCCAAATCTGGCAGCAGGTAAGATTGATTTCCAAAAAGACCCAGGAGAGCATCTAAGAGATCCGAATCTCAGGCATCAAAGGGAAGAGAAGAGAAGGGAAGGGAGAGGGAGATTGAGAAGGGGTTTGGTGGGTGGGTGGGTGGGTGGGTGCGTGTGTGGATGGAGGTGTTCAGAGGAGACGTTGCGTAACGTGTTTATTGTTTCCTGCTGCCGTCATGCCACTCTTTCTTTCTTTCGCTCTCTCTCTCTCTCTCTCTCTCTCTCTCTCTCTCTCTCTCTCTCTCTCTCGTAGCTTGCCGCCCCCTCACTTCTGCCAATTGATTGGTTAATGAGGGCTACTGTGCAGGCCAGGCAGCCCTGCAGCTCTCCGCCCACGCTGGACTGGAGCAGCAGTCTTCCAGGAGGACCTGTTGCCCATGCCGACCGTACAGTACCTCCTCTACATATCCATCCCTCCCTGTTGCCCATGCCGACCGTACAGTACCTCCTCTACATATCCATCCCTCCCTGTTGCCCATGCCGACAGTACCTACTCTACTGTACATAACCAACCAGCTCTCCCTGTTGTCCAAACCTACTAAAAGTATACCTACTCTGCACACAGTCTTCCAGGAGGACCTGTTACCCATGCCGACCATACCTACTCTACATACATGCGCATTACTCTCCCTGTTGCCCATCCCCAACATATCTACTCTACACACCGTCTTCTGTAAGAACTGTTTAGAGACCGACCGATTTGGGTTTTTTCTAAGGCCGATGCCGATGCCGATATTTTGCGGTCAGAGTCAGCCGATGGCCGATGTGATCTGCCGAATTTTTAGGGCCGATATGCTATCGTATTGTACTTAATTGGCATGCTAAAATGTTTTGTTAATGAATAAAATATCAATTGCGTCCTCTTTTTGTTAAAATTTAACTTAGATTGTCCGTTACTATATTTTAGAGTGGAACATCACGCTGGTGGTCACCAGCATTGATCATTCCAAGTAGATAGCTGCCCGCAGATGTGCCTGACTTAGCACACTGGAGACATTGAGAATGGACTAGCTCCGAAACGTCTGTTTCTCCAGTTAACCTTAGACTTCTGTTGTTTAATTTCGGCTTCAATACACTTTTTCACACAAGCCTTGTGTGCGCCTCCTTTTTTCCATTATCTTGAGTGATTACTACTTTTTGGGAGTGCACGCACCAAGCAATACACGAGTGTTAAGTGCAGGCGCAGACGCCGACCTTTGTTGGTCTTTTGTCATTTACCGTACCTACTCTACATACCCATCCCTCCCTGTTGGCCAAGCCTCCCTACTCTAGATACAGTCTTCCAGGAGGACCCGTTGTCCCTGCCTACTCTAATCTACATACTGTCTCCCAGGAGGACCTGTTACCCATGCCTACCTACTCTACATAGGCCTACTACATATGCATTACTCTCCCTGTTGCCCAAACCTACCTACATACACTTTACTCTTTACTCTTCAGACCCATCTCTCCACGTTGTCCATGTCTACTCTACATGCAGTCATGACTCTCTCTCTCTCTCTCCCCGTTGTCCATGCCTACTCTATATAACGGCATGACTCTCTCTCTCTCTCTCTCTCCCCGTTGTCCATGCCTACTCTATATAACGGCATGACTCTCTCTCTCTCTCTCTCCCCGTTGTCCATGCCTACTCTATATAATGACATGACTCTCTCTATCCCCGTTGTCCATGCCTTCCTATTCTACATGCAGTACATATGCAAGGGGTTAGGGCTATCCCTGGGCTACTTCTTGGTTCATAATCCTATACCTATGTCTGTTTTTCTCAAATCACACTATCATTGAATTATGATTTATTTATCAGTTATAAAGAAATATTCTTTATAGGCTATAAAGAAATAACCTCATATTTCAATTAAGAATACCATTAACTGTGACTAAAATCTTGTAGCCGTCACTATTTATTAACATCCTTGGTGGACACCCCAGGAGCTCCTGGAGGGCTACCTGGCACCCACGGGCAGTCCACTCTGAAAGAATGTGTGTTTGTGCGTCTGTGTTTTTATGCAAATGAGCATGTATCCCTGTCTGTGCCCTCACCTATTCCCTTTGACCTTCAGCTGTTTTGGTTTCATCTCAAAACAACAACAACAACAACAACAACAACAACAACAACAACATCACATCGTGTCCCAGAAGCCCCAGTTACCCTCTTCGCCAGGCGTCCATATTGTAACGAGCACTCAGGGACAGTCGTGAGCAGGTTTAGCCAGCGACCGCATGGGGTTACCAGGCAAGCTCTACAAACGGTACCAGGCAAGCTGCCAACATGACGTGGCCTGCTCTGTCTTTTACATTACATTACATTGCATTGCATTACATTACACTTCACAGTGTCTTCACATTATGTATCTTGAGAGCCAAACATTTTTTTTTGGTGCAAAACAAGTGGTCGCTTAGCAACAGGACCTTAAAGGTAGCCTACCATATTTAAGAACTCTAAAGCAAGTGATAATAACATTCATCTGATATGCCACCAGAGTTTAATTTGATGTACAGTATATTGATGTATAGTTTATGTAGGCCTATAGTATTGCATAGTTTTATATTTAAGGGGGGGGGGATTATTTCACAGACAATTAACAAGTTGATAATACTACTGACTGTAGGCCTATCTCTGCTTCAGGGACGGAGAAATTTGCACACCTACAGCACAGTGTTGATGGATGCCTTAGAATTAAGATCTTAAGGGAGTGCCCTGTCAAAGGTCAACACAAAGACAGGGCAGACCTTGAGGGAGGGTGGAGGGGTGAGGATGAAACACCTCTTTGGAACAATCAAAAGGTCAGTTCAGGATGCAGAGATGATGACGCCAAAGACCCTCTAAGGGATGCACAGAGAGAAAAGCTGGTAGACAACCAAAAACAACTACAGCAAGTGGGTTGTATACCGCATAAATGCAGACCCCTACAGCACATTTGGAGGCTGGCTGTTGATGTGCAACTCATCAACCATCTCCAGGAGACTCCAGGAGACAGGCTGACTTGACATCCAGTGGACCTGCCCCGAAGCAGATCCTGGCAGTAGCCAACTCGGGAGAAAGTGCAGGAACCTGATAGAAGCCACAGGACTGTCTGCACCATCTCTGGCTGACTGATGGGATTGTGCATTTGAATGCGATGGCTAATATCAATGTAGAGCTGATTTACACCGTGCGTGTTCGATGGTGTTTAGTCTTCCTCTGGTGTCTCTGTGTCTGTGCCAGCTGTATGATGTGTGACCGTTCCAAGACACACATCATACACACAGTCCGGAGATATTGTGTGCTTTAAAAATGCGCAAAAACTGTTATTTCCTCAATTCCTATCAGAGTCCTCAATGATACTTTAAGGAAACAAATGGTATGTCTTGAACCCTGTGAAGACTACGCTAAACCGAGAAATCGGCCATGTTTGTCCATATATGGACACATTTCGCCACCATTATTCACAGCAGGACGCTATAGCAATGTTGTAACTCTTCTTATAGATAGCTCTGGGTCTGAGCCATCAGTGCTACACTGCCAAAATAAAATAAAAAAACAAAACAAAAAACAATCCTTGGCACACAGGAGTCACCCAGGTGTTGACCAGGCGAGTGGAAGAGGAGGAGGTCAGGACGCAGCCCAGACGCGTGACATTACTTCCTTTAATCACTGCTGTCACGAGGCCACTACAGAACCTCTCCGCAGTGATCTGTTCATGCTCACAACACCACAATTCACCCCGTGCAGCTCTTTGAAACTTTGGTCTTCTCCGCCCTTTCTCCTGTTTATTTTATTTCTCCTTCTCGTTTTTCCTCTTTGCACTCTTTCAGATGCTGTCAAACTGTTTATTTTGTTGTTGCCAACACCTCTCAGACGGTGAGACATAACTCAGGCGGGTGAGCGAGACCTGCAGCTTTCCATCTTGCTCCCGCATGACACTGTCTGACAGGAGACAGGCCCATTTCTCCTCTTCCTCTCCTCGCCACAGATATTCATCTGTCCTCCTGTACC
>NC_085858.1:22880722-22925722 GCF_034702125.1 Engraulis encrasicolus
TCTCTCTCTCTCTCTCTCTCTCTCTCTCTCTTTCTCTATCTCCCCCCCTCTCTCTCTCTCTCTCTCTCTCTCTCTCTCTCTCTCCCTCTCTCTCTCTCTCCGGGCCCCACTGTGTTGTCCTCATTCTCACATGCCTCTTTCAGCAGGTCAGGTGTGCCCTAGTAGCAACAGCAGGGATGGCAGCAGCAGCAGCAGCAGCAGCATCAGCAGCAGCTCCATGCGGTGGGTGGTGGGTGTTTGCCAACGTGAGGCCACCCCCAGTAGACAAGCATGATGGATCACGAGTGGGGCCTCCGCCACTAATTACAGTAAACAGTTCGCATTGGATGCACACCTGAGGGACCGGGCTACAGGCTCACATATACTGCACGACACACATGCAAAACGAAGTGAGGGAGAGAGAGAGGGATGGAGAGAGAGAGAGAGAGGGGGCTGCTCCAAAAAAGACGACGTGTGAATTTGGCAGTCACTAAGGCTGCATTGCTCTGAAAGAATGGATACATGAGGGGAAAAAAACATTGAAGATTGGAACAAAGCTTGTCACAACGACATGAGCATCTGTCCCATATTAATCCTTCACTAATCCTATAAACTAAAACCGAGCACAGCAAGGTGTGCAAGAGTGTATCTAAGCTGTGCACGCACCAACGATACACCAAAGGATGCACCTGTACAGGTAATACATACCACCATAGAGCAGAAGGCCACTGTACGACATCAATATTTAAACAGGGTTTAGCATTCACGCACTACTCACACAGAGACCATTTCAACCAAACGTTGCCAAGAAAATGCACCTCACCGCAGATGTCGCTCGCCTCATGCGCGAGCCACGTTCAAATCATTTTATGCACAGTAGTGCTGAAAGACTCCATGCAGGATGCAGTCTGCTTCAAACCATCAATACTGCCAAGTTAATAAAGGCTTGTGCCAATACCCAAAGGACGCAAGTCAATAACATTAGAATATCAAATGTCCTCTTGCTATGATTCTTCAGGCATCGTTGCTTTGCCATTCTCAATTTAAGGGTTTGAAGTCATTGTTCTCAGCTATCTCTGTGTTTGGTCTCACGGCTTGTTCAGAGACTGCACAAACTAAACCCACTGTAGCGACAGTACACTCGTACAGCTGCTGACAGTAATTGGAATCAACCGGAAGAACCAGCCAGCGCCGCTGCCCAGGCAACACTATCAGCAGCACAGTCCAGAGGGGGCATGCACAGAGTTGCCAGATGTGACAGCTGATTTCCAGCCCAATACATGCTAAAAAAAACGCCTGGAGGCACTAATTCCTATAGCCTGGGCGAAAGCCAGCTGCAGACTCTTACCTTAACCAATCAGTATGGAGTCCACGGGTGAGTTCTGCGTCACCACTCTGAACTATTTGCTGATTGGCAGAACCGTGAGTGAACCGAGCTAGGAGAGTTGGGCCAGACTACAGTATGTACAGAGCCAAAATCTTTTGGTGGAAGTACATAGGATGGTGCCGCCAGGCTATAATTCCTATCCAATTTGAGCTAAATTCTATTGGTTTCTATGGCCATAAATCTACCGACAAAAAAAACCCCTTCAATGTCATTTTTTTTTACCCACAGACAGTCGATGCAAACAGCCCAACTGGACAGGAAAGTGCCCAATCTGGCAACACTGGGCATGCCACACATGTGTGTTGTGTGTCTGACCGCCACACTGACTCCTCCCCCTTGGTCAGTTAGCCTGGTGTGCGATGACTCATTCAGCCCTATCACGTTCCTTCACCTCCCCACCTCGCTGGCCCCTATCTGCAACAGTACATGTAAGAACACCATTCGGAAATAGCACTATCCGCTCTGCGCATGTGCATCTACAACAGTACCCGTGCCCTTTACAAGGTCCCTAGGAGCCTGGGCTGACTCCGAAGTGTCACACAGGTCCAAAGGTACTGGCTTTCAAAAGAAGACCATGGATATTTTTTCAGTCCATGTGACATGCATGCACCCCTTGACAATAGGATATGACGTAAGCAAAAGAGACGCCGCCACCGTTTGGTAAGATTGTCACAGAGTTTGTATTGTACATCAAGACTCCACGACCTCCCTACTCATTGAAACAATTTAATACTGTATAGTACTATTAGACTATGACACTACACTCTTTATTAATACGTTACAAGTTGGTCATTGCCATTCTGCCAACAAACTTATAACAGAAGCTAACACACTATGGCTCAAAAGTTGAGCATTCTGCAGTGTTTTCTGGGTGAATTTTGGTCTTTCTGTTTCATTGATTTTTGTTTTTCATCAATTGTTTGGCGCAAATGACAATGGCCGCCTAGACTATAAATTGGCCTTTAACCACAAGATGCGTATGAATCCTGTTGTTTGAAAACAACAGGGATTACTGTAGTTGAAAAAAAAAAAAAACGGAACAAGAAAATGTATCACAACAAAAGCCATCAGAGATGGCAGTCTGGCCCCTAACCCCCTGGCCAGTGCTAGCGTGTGTGTGTGTGTGTGTGTGTGTGTGTGTGTGTGTGTGTGTGTGTGTGTGTGTGTGTGTGTGTGTGTGTGTGTGTGTGTGTGTGTGTAAGTGTATGACTGCGTTTGCAGCCCCCTGCAGATGACACACACATCACACACACACGGTCATTGCAAAATCTGGTCAAATCTACTCCGGGCAGATAATAATGAACTGAAACTAAAAGAGAAGTGGGCGGGGTATACTGCCATACAAAGGCAACGTGCAGTAACTACATATTTTGTCAAAATTGAGTTTAGACTCAAAATGGACTTCATAAGACCTACTTGTATCTTTTTATGGGCTTTTTGGGCCTTTATTTCAGATAGGATAGTGAAGGTGCGACAGGAAGTGAATGTGGAGAGAGATGGGGTAAGGTAGGGAAATGACCCCGGCTGGACTCGAATCGGGGTCCCCATGGGCATGCAAGCCCACGTGTGGGGGGCTTAGTGCGCTGCGCCACAGCGCCCCCACCTACTTGTATCTTGTGACAAAGCCTTATGGTCGAAATGTGTCCTGTTTTGGAGATATTGCTATGTCACATTTGTAACTACAATATCCAACTCAATGCAAGTACTTTGAAGGATTTTTTCTCAATTTCAGTGTTGGCATAGTAACTACACTTTGCCTGTCTAGGGCAGTATAGAAGCTAGTGCGTTATTCAGTTCTTCTTAGTACAACTTCTTCAAGAACTCTCAGACCTTGTCCTGCAAAGATCTGTCATTCACACCTCACAAAAATGACACTCGATTTTAGAGATTTGCTCACATGTGCCTACCCAACACCAGTAATAATAAAAGGTTATCTGATAATATGTAACATGTTTCCCTCCTATGCTGCGAATATAATACCGTAGCTCGCCCACGGTCGGTTCTTTTGTCCCCGCTACATTGTGGTGCTACCAGACAGGTCGACATGGACTTAAGTCATGGTCCCTCATAAAACATTCACTTGGCTCAGCTGTCTAGTGTCACTGGAGCTCCTGCCAAACATGCCCAAACAATCACTCGCTTTTAGGGACACTATAGTGTCATTTTTCCAGCCATGTAAGCCCTACAAAGACAGGAAATGAGGCTTGTCATGGCTTTCTTGTAGGGCCGCAGTCTTCATCTGCGATTCACTTGTCTCTGAGATACTCATCTATCTGTCTCAGGGGGGGCGGGTTCCTACAGTATATATGCTATGGCTGAGCGGGGGTAACTGTTTTGACCTTGTGGCATCGCTAACCACTGTGATTCTCTGTGAACCCGAGATGAGGTGAGATCAGCTCTGTGACCGTTCGACTTGCTTCTCTGCATCACTTGTCTGATAGCTAGCACAATAGGGCCTTTGTGGAGGGAGACATCGAAGACAGTCAGAGAGAGAGAGAGAGGGAGGGAGGAAGAGAGAGAGAGAGAGAGAGAGAGAGAGAGAGAGAGAGGGAGGGAGGGAGGAAGAGAGAGAGAGGGGGGGTGGAATGTATTGTCTTGTCCTATGTTTCTGTAACTATCGGATGCACTGACAAATGGCACAGAACAAGTTTCTGTAAAGACAAATAAATGATCTATCTATCAAGGGAGCGAGGGAGCGAAGGAATGAGGGGCTGGTTTTCACCCCAGTTCATTGATCGTATTGGTCACTGTGGATGAAAACATAGAACGAAAAAGATAAACATCATGTTCTCTAGACTAAAGGGGGATTCATAGTAGCACCTCCACGGAGGTGCAGCACAGAAAAGTAGCCACCACGCCCCCCTGTGCAGCGATAAAACAACCCCTGGCTGCGGTACACGCATGGTTCTCCCAGGCTGAAATGTCCGTGAGCTGACGCTATGCTCTTGCACTGTGATTGGTCAAGGTTCTTGCAGCAGTTCAGTGAGTACTTGGCCCTGATAGGTCAGTGGTGTTCTATTCTTCTACCCTACCGCGGAGGTTTGAATAAGGAAAAGGAAAAACACGATGCGGTTGACTTGGCAGGAAATCACTGGCGTTTACTTGACAGGGAGAAGAGAAACGGTGTTTTATTTCAGTAGTACAACTCCCAAAAATCAATTAAAAATATCCATAAAAGGCCATCCTGAATATTATATAAGTTTGTAGTGTGGTGGTAGCAAAGAAGCCTCTTTGTTCGTTTGTAGTGTGGCAGCTAGCTCCGAAAAGATGCCATACCATTACAGCGGAGACCCGGGTTCAACTCTGACCGGGGGGGCATTACCCAGTCCTCTTTTCTCACTTATTTCCTGTCTCTCCTCACTGTACTATGGGATATAAAAGCACAAAAAGCCCCAAAATATATATTTTTAAAAAACATGATGTACTGTATCAGTTGCAGTTCATGCAGAAATAGTTAGTGAGAGGGTCTGAGGCAGTGTTGTCTCTATTGGACTCGGCTCACTTTTTAAGCTTGACCAGAGCATGGGGTAGACTGGGGCCCTGATGCCAGATGCTCACATTAAAGAATGCATGAGGAGATCCAAAAAACGAGAGAGGAGAGGAGAGGAACATCCCTGTCAGGGCTTATGAGGTGATGCGGAGAGTTAAGACTAGTCTCTCTCTCTCTCTCTCTCTCTCTCTCTCTCTCTCGCTCGCTCGCTCGCTCTCACACACACACACACACACACACACACACACACACACACACACACACACACACACACACACACACACACACACACACACACACACACACACACACACACACGCACACGCAAACACACACACACACGCTGCCAAAATCTCGAATATTAACATGACAGGACTCAAAATATACATAGTATGTTGTCGTTTGCACTTCTGGGTTTATCGGCCTTCTAGTTTTGGGCATCATACATTGTAAGGGGGGAAAGTCAACTGAGGGAAAAGTTCAACTCCAAGGAAATTCTCTGAAAAACATCTTTAATAATTCAACATGTTTCCAAATGTAATATTTACAGAAAAATGTTAACTCACCATGATTTTAATGTTAACATACAGACACACTCTCTCTCTCTAACACACACGCACGCACAAAGTGAGCACATACACACACACACACACACAGCCACATAGCCACACACACACACACACACACACACACACACACACACACACACACACACACACACACACACACACACACACACACACACACACACACACACACACACACTCCACGCACACTCAGGGGCTAAAAAGAATTGGGTGTGAGAGTGAGCAGAAAATGCCATTAGGCCCTTCCAGTGTGGGAAGCTCCCTCTACATCCCCCAGGAGTCCACGATGCCGAACTACAGTAGGCTATGCACACATAAATACACCCAGTTAGCCCGCTAGCTCTACCCGAAGCCTCCCACACAGTAAAAAATACATAGTGTAAACTGAACACTTACAGATTACTCTGGTACCAAATATACTCAAGAAGAAGTCAAGTCAACTCTCTAGGTGTTGAATTAACATTTTCGCTTTTTTTGTCGAGCAAGACCACTGGGGCTGCGTTGCCGCTTCGTGAGGCTCTCTGCTGAGACGCAGCGGTTCATCTCCGCAGCTTGTCATAAATTGATTTCACACGCCATCTGCACACAGTTTCTTTTGCCATGTTGATGGTTGATGGGAGGGCCAGCCTCTTAATTGCGCCACTACTTATCCAATGAATGATGGAGAAAAAGAGAGTGATATGGAGTGATAGAGAGAGAGAGAGAGAGAGAGAGAGAGAGAGAGAGAGAGAGAGAGAGAGAGAGAGAGAGAGAGAGCGGGAGAGAGAGAGATGAACTACTGACACTGCCAGGCTACCTTGCCTTGCTGCTACATGCGCAAAAGTGCATAAAATCTAGAACGTTCTGTTCTGCGTGTAATACACAAAGAGCACCAACACAGCACAGAGCATTGAGCAAATCAGGCCCTCCTTCAAAAAAACATGTCACACACACACACACACACACGCACGCATGCACGCACACACACGCACACACACTCTCGCACACACACACACACACACACACACACACACACACACACACACACACACACACACACACACACACACACACACACACGCACGCACACACACACACACACAGTTGCTTCTGAAGTTGCAGTTGATTAATGCGTCCTTATAAATGCTGACACAATGTGTTCTGCTCTCCCCATCGTCCCAAGATGTAGGATTAAGAAGATCCACATTTAGAACAGGGGAAGGTTGTTGTTGCTTTTGTTTCAACATGCCGGCTGATGTTGAGAGAGAAAAAACACAAGTGGCCATGCAATACCAGCGACATGAGGAGGTGAGCTCGGGACTTAAAGGCCCAACAAGAGCAACACTTCCTACCCAGACGTTTACTCCGGCGAACTCCAGCCCTGTGTAACCGCCTCAGGTGTCCTTTCGAGAAACCCAACACTGATTGGGACAGTGGCAGCGTGGTGTCCCCTTTCAGGATAAGGCATTAGTTCGGGACGCGGTCCAAAAGACCAAAATTACCGGGGGGGGGGGAGGGGGGGGTTTGCATATAAATTGGCAAAAGAGATCAATTTTTAATGTTATGAATATATAATAGGAAAAAAACAAATATATCATGTCGCGGTTAGAAATTGGCCTGGCCCCTGTCTAGAGCCTCCCCCGAAAGTCCCCATAAAGGGATGGGCACAGGGCCTTGTCATGGGCATAACTATGGCATGCTCTGCAGGCGCGTTACCATCCCCAAAACGAAAATAAAATTAGAATTCCAATAATTTCTGATTCAGTTGAAAAGAACTGGAATGTCTCAACTATGGTAAGTTATCAAAACTGCCATTACATTGGGAAGTCAAGCTATTAGATGGGAAATATCCTAAAATCGTGTGAGCTTCTGAGGGCCTGTGGTGGATACTCATGGCTGTCTTGATCCGCCATTGGACCTTGCCCTTGCTACAGCTACACGAGGTCCATTCTATCTACTGCACTAGCCTAAGTAGGTTGACTACCGCACCTGAACTAGGCCATGTTTGTTTCCATTACTGGTACCTTGCACACAAAAAAGCACACACATATACACACATCACATGGCACACACACACACACACACACACACACACACACACACACACACACACACACACACACACACACACACACACACACACACACACACACACACACACACACAGCCTAACCTCACCCAAGTGGCACACACTGTGTTCTGTGTGCAAAACAACACTGTATGACTTGTCTAACTTTTTTTAAATAAGGAAATTGGAAAAGAAATGAGGCGGTGGTTTGAATATTTACTGGTCGCTTGTGGAAAAATACCCACTGCAGGTCTCTCACAAACATGCACACACACATGCACACGCACAAGCACACACACACACACACACATGCACACACACACGCACACGCAGGCACACACACACACACACAAACACACACAAAGTCACCACTGAAGGGGGCCAACAATGAAGCCTTTAAGTACAGCAGGAGCTCAATAGCATGTCTGTTTAAAACACACGGTGGCCAAAATGCACATGAAGCCCATAGGTAGGTATAAGCAGGGGAGCTGACAGGGCCGGCGACCAAGGGGTCAGTTATCCTGGGCCCAGGGGAAAAGGGGGGGGTCTCATTATATTGTAGTGCAGTGTTTCTCAACCTTTTTCTTAGGCGAGGCACCCTTTCAATTCATGAAAAATCTGAAGGCACCCCAAACCAACAAGCCGTAACATGGTATTGCATCCGATACCACACAAGCTTAGATAAGTAACACATTTGGAGACGTTCAAAGTTGCAGCTTTATCTCCGACAGGCTATGTGTCGGCCATACTGGGGTGGCCTAAATTTACTTTATAGTGTAAATAGTGAATGAAAAGTGTAAACGTAAATGACACTGACTAAGCATTAATTTAGACAAATATGTATTATATTACATAAGTTATTTATCTATTTAGGTAAATTTCACATACCGTCAGTCACGTTTCCGTGGCACCCCTGAGGGCGGTGTGCGGCACCCCAGGGTGCCACGGCACCCCTGTTGAGAAACACTGTTGTAGTGTATTGTGTGTGGAGGGGGAAGTCGATGACTTTGTCCCAGGCCCGGCCAAAGCTGTGGAGGGCCCTGGGTAAGAGCAGGGGTGTGGAAATGTGTGTGTGTGTGTGGGGGGGGGGGACTGAGTCACCAAGGTGGGATGTATAAGGGGGCCACATACAGAGTTCTGGTGTTTTTTAATAGTAGCTATAGTAGACAGTAGATGTATTATATCATAAAAGGGGTCGATTGCAGCTGGTTGCACCTACAGTAAGGCCCAGAATTTGGAATTCGGTGCTACGCCCCTGGCTATGAGGCAATGATTAAAGAGAACCCAACCAGTGTGCCGTCTATCCCCAATACATACAGTATGAGGTAACGTTAAAGGCTGCTCGATAAAAAACGTCCTAGAAAGAGGTCATGGACCCACACTCTTTAGTGGGCGTTCAGGTTTGATTAATAGCTTCATCTGAAGGATGAAAAGCCAGACGCTGAAGACGCAAGAATACAGTACAAAGAAAAAAAAAAGATGGTGGTTCACTCCTGAGCGGAGGATCAAACAGCCACACGTCTCTGTTTACTCCCGCAGCTCGGATTAATGGGCCTCTTTTGACCCTCGCGAATGTAGCCGTTCCTTACCAAGGGCCAGACATCCATTCGAAGCAAATTACCGATATGACAGCTAGGGCTGTTTTATGGGAGCCAAGACACCTTGTAAACACTGTGATTGTGCCAGGGGGGCCTGGCAAGCGCCACAGTTTCCACATTACGGGTCCGAAAAGACGGTGGAATATATATGTCATTATGACATTACATCTGACATGGCATCAGCAGCAGGGGTAAATGAGTACTTATCTGTAATGAGACTGTCTGTTCCTCTCAACTCGCTCTCACGCTTTGGTCTGGGAATGAAGTCGATATCAATCTCTTGCCGACATTGATGCTCATCCTCACACAGACACGCACGCAAGCAAGCACGCACGCACGCACGCACGCACGCACGCACACACACACACACACACACACACACACACACACACACACACACACACACACACACACACACACACACACACACACACACACACACACGGACATGTGTATGTGCACACAGGCCCAAACACACACGCGCACGCACGCACGCACGCACACATGCATACACATCAAGTAGTTTTACCTTGGCACTGAAATCCTTGCTTCCCAAATCCCCTGTAAAAAAAAACAGAGATGAAGAGAGTGTTCAGAAACAAGATAGCAGATGGCATGTAAACACATAAATAACAAAAGCTTAGGCAAACAGTCTTCAGCTTCCTAACAGAATGTGTGTGGTATGTACAGTAGACAATGCTTAGTTTATTGTAACATATCTAGAACAACTACACAGTGCATTCAGGGAGATTTTGCACAACACACAATCTGATCATCAAAAAGAAATGGCTCTGTTTGTGGTAAATAAATAAATGCCTACACACATACATACATACATACACGCATACATACACGCATACATGCACGCATACATACAGACATACATACATGCATACATACATGCATACATGCATGCATACATACATACATACATACATACATACATACATACATACATACATACATACATACATACATACATACATACATACATGAATAAATAAATAAATAAATAAATAAATAAATAAATAAATAAATAAATAAATAAATAAATAGACAAACAAACAAACAAAAAAAACAACAAATAAATACATGGGAAATTATGCACAGCAGTTTGATGCACAAGCCCACAGCTTTCAGTCAAGCAATCTAATTGCAAAGATGAAATGGTGTTGTGGGAAGGAGACAGCTGGGTTTTGATTGGCTCCTGCCTTGACTCTTATATTCAATGCTCTGGAACTGGGCAATTTCCAGTGGCAATAACATAGCAATGTAATTTGAGGAGTCTTGCTTTCAGTCCACAGTGGTTGTTTTTGTTATTGGAATCGTAGGATTGTTTTGCTAAACTATTAAACCGTCATCAGCGCACTGAGGGCTGGGTTGCTATGGGGTTTTTTTTAGGAGGAGAATAAAATAGCAGTGGGCTAAACTAAAGCTTCCCAGGATCAGCTGCACCCCTTTCCCATAGGCCTAACTGAATATAGGCTACCAAATAAATCATACACTGCCATAGAATAAAATGCCATTGATTTTCATAGCAGTTGTAAGATGTGCCCTGAACTTGCAGAAATTAATTAACAGTCTGATTCCTGCATCGGATGTCTCCATTAAGTCAGCAACTTTGGATGGGTGTATGATATTCCCTTAGTTTACATAGGCAGGCTATCTGCAGATTTGAATTTCCTGGTCTAACTTATAACTACACTGTGATCAACCGCTCAGTAAAGGAAGAGAAGGAAACCGATGCGCTATGCCCACAGCCCATGACCCCAAATAGCATCGAATCATGAGTTTGGATGAACTTCTAATTGCTTTGCAGAGCAGCAATCTGAAGATTGCGAGTATTGGAGTAGAGTTAGAAACGAGAATACCAAGTTATCCTCCCCGCGCAAAGGAAATAACTTTTCTGCCCCTGACGCACGGCTATCAGACAGGTGCACACAGGTAAAGAGTCGGACTCACCAGATGAAGTCGGTGCAGTGGCTGCAGAACGTCGGCTGCTTGAAGAACCTCGCGGTAAATTTGTGGTTCTTAACTTCGTGCACATTTTTCTGCCGCAGAGCACCTTTGCGGGCAAATCGGTTCGCCACGACCATAGAGTCGTTATGAATATGATCAGCCATTTCCAAAAAATGCTGTCCCCCGTTTCCACAGCGAGTCACCTCCAAAGTGTCTTCACAGGTGTTTTCCCCCCAAACTAACACTGAGAATTTGCCGCCTGTAAGAGAGTCGGAAGGCTACTGTCAACCACAGTGGATTTCCACCAAGCGAAGCGAGCTTCTTGCATTTAAAGTGACGTCAATGGACTTCGTACCCAGTACAGTAAAAAAAAATTGTGCGCGCGCTGTCTTCCTCGTGCAAACCTTCAAGACAGCTGCGCCATCATGTGGACAAAAATTATACAAACACAAAATACAGAACATGTGTTACAGTTGGTGGGGGCCTAGTCATTTCTCTCTTCTCCTATATTATTTGTGTAACAAGAAGGCAGCAATTAAATATTACGAATATGTATAGCATGAATAGTAGCCTACATACAGGATTTGCCCTACATATCCTAAAATTTGACATGTTTTGTAACACAATCTTATTACATGTGCAATACAGTTAAGATATATTTTCAGGGGACCTAGTGAAGATGGTCTGTTGTAAAGGAGGACACATTCAATATAGGCCTTTTGTGTAGGCCTACTTAGGACTTTAAAAGATTCATAGTGCCCACTTGAATGACAAATGTTCCCCACTTCTGGTCTACCGTGCACAAAAGGAAGGAGAGTAAAGCATGTTTGGGAATCGGTGTGTAATGAAGGGAAGAGGGAAGCGGTTAGCCTGGTTTTAGCACCCTCATTCTGCCAGAGTAGGGTTGCAGGTTCAATCCCCACCCTGACCCTGCCCTTCAGCAAGGCACCTATCCAGTGCTCCGGGGACTGTAACCAATACCCTGTAATATCCGTGAGTCACTTTGGATAAAAGTGTTGGTTAAGTGTAATTTGATGTACTATGATGTAATGGATTGTGCATCCCTGTGTAAGTGTAGATGTAGCCTAGTGGGGTAGGCCTAGGGGTGGTGGGCAAGAGTGGGGAGGAGTCTGGAATCTACACACATTGGTATCGCACGCACGCATGTGCATCCCCCTCGCAGCACACACACACACACACACACACACACACACACACACACACACACACACACACACACACACACACACACACACACACACACACACACACACACACACACACACACACACAGGGCCGTCGTTAGCCCTATTTTCGTGTGGCTTCAACATCCTTACATCAGTATTAGCCACCCTATAATTATTTTGCACAAAAAAAAAAATATATATATTATATTTTTCCAAAAACAAATGCAGTAAAGCACCGAATACGAGCCACCAAGAAGGCAAGTTAATCTGAATACAAAAAGAAAGACAATATTGTTGCTTGTCTATTTCGACAGTAGGCCTAGCCTAAATTAGGCACCTTACTACCAGTACCATGGTTAACAAACTTAGCGGTGTGGGAAAACACGATGTTGTTTTATCATTAGTTTTGGCATGGATGTAGTTCTAGGCTATAAACTCTTCATTGGCTAGATGGATAGTCTATATGAAGATTTTGTGAAAGGGACACTGTGTGAGATTTTAAGTTGTTTATTTCCAGAATTCATGCTACCCATTCACTAATGTTACCTTTTTCATGAATGCTTACCACCACCATCAAATTCTAAGTATTCATTATGACTGAAAAAAATGCACTTTTCTTACATGATCATCATTTTGAATTTCCAGAAATAGCCATTTTTAGCTTAAAAAATGACTTTACGTGGGCCATGCTAGAATATACTAGTTTATTACTTTGTAAACGTTCATGTAAAGATCAAATTTGGCAATAGGCAGCCCAATTTCAATAAGCAGCATTGCAGTACCCTTTTTGACCATTTCCTGCACAGTGTCCTGTAGCCCCTTAATGCGCGCCGTACCTCCAGTGGCACGCTGTAATAGTCATTGAAATGTAACTACCATAGCACTACAATACTATGACACAACACAGGCCCTTTAGCAATGCACCACGACTTGGTCATACCATACTGGTAACAACAAATTTATAAAGCCGCGTCTTAAGGGGTTAAGAAAGTAGAAGTCAGGGGCAAGAGGACACAGTGGAGGAGGAGAAGATGAGGTCTCGATTGAGGTCAGTAGAACTAAAGATCTACAAACAACAATGTATTTTGGCCACAGTATTGTGCAACTCATTTCTTGAGTTAAATACGTTGCAACTGTTGTAGTTTCAGAATGGTGTGGCAGCTGAGTTTTGCTTTTTTGTTTGTTTTGTTTTAACCCCTTAGCCTATGTTATAATTTTACTATCACCAAAATTATAATGACTATGTCTTAATCTGTTAGCAATGTTGTTATGATGTAGTTGAGTATTTTCAGCAAACACACACACACACACACACACACACACACCCACACACGAGCGTGCGCGCATACACGCACACACACACACACACACACACTGACAAGCCAGCACCTGGCTAACTCTTGTATTTTCAAGATGGAATAAGACGTACACTCTACAATGTGGAGATGTGCAATTGCATTTGCAAGAGAGCACATGGGCTCACGTCTTTTGTGACATTCAGCTGTCACTGATCACATCACTGTCACCCAAAGGGGAATTGTGCATGTGCACGTGCACACATATGAGAGAGTGCGTGTGCATGTGCATGTGCATTGTACATGCATGAGTAGGTCCTACTTCACAGAAATGTTCAATATTTGCACAATCACATGTGCATTGAAATCTGAAAAGCAACAAAATGCCTTAGAATAAATAACTTCAATGTGTAAGATTCCGTAACATAATGCATTGTGATTTTTTGAAAGAAAGAAAAAAAACTATCAAAGAACAAGTGGCTATGACTTCCATATGAATACTTTTGATTAGGTATTGATTTTCATAGGATGAGAAAGAGCCTTTGGGGAAATCATGTTTGCCTATTGTGTGTAGGCCTATAGGAGAGCACGATTCCACCCACACAAATAATTATGAACTCTGAGTGAACTGCTGATTATCAAGGGAAATCTCATAGAATGTTATGAGATGTTGGTGCCATGCCAATGCAGTATTATTCAGCATAGGCTAAATTGTATTTAAATTGTATAAATTGTATTTACATTGTATGGGCTGTATTTTCAAGGTCGCCAGAAACGGAATGACGTGAAAAGAAAAGTGAATCTGTTTTGACTTATTTGAATTATTTAAGGTGTGCTCATTTTTGACAATGTTAATCTCAAAGGGCAGTGTCACATGCTCAAAATACAATTTGCATTATTCCTCAGTAAAATGATACATTAGTAAACTACTATTAGTTTAATTTCTAATAGTAATTATTTTCTTGACAGAGAAGAGAGTAACATAGCCTAAATTAATCCAGAAGGAAATTAAGGTAACGGGTTAGGCCTACACTTTTTTTTAAGACAGCATGACTTTTTTCTTAGCTAGTCAATGCTTGACTACGGAAGCTCAGAGCTGCCAAGGTTTAATATATACTTCAATACTTGGCTCAGTATCATGTAATAACGTGAAAAGTTTCATGTTATAATGTGATATTTATCATGTTATAATGTGATATTTATCATGTTATAACGTGATACTTTTCATGTTATTTAGTGATATCATTGAGAGTAAATAGAATGAGTGATATGCAACTATCATGTTATTCTGAGATAATAAATTATCACGTTATTCTGAGATAAGGAACTATCATCTTATTTCATGATATTTGGCTACAGTGCTTCAACACTTCTCAGGTTCAGTCAAGGAACATGGCTCGTCTACATGACTTAATACAGTTCTATTTCAAGCTTGATTTAAGACATGGTGACATTCTACTTGTTGAGCACTGTGGATGGTATTGTTGTCAGTATGCACACTCTCTGCAGGATTTTGAATCTGGCCCTCTTGATGTTGTGTAGTAATAATTTTAATATCGGCAGACAAACAACTCAGGTGGTAAGCACTGCAGATTTTATTGTTAACGGCCGGAGATGTTACTGCGTGGAGACAGGAAGTATTCCACCCAGCAAGTTCTGAAGTAGATAAAAAAGGCAACCCTATTTAACCATTTCCCTCCCCCACAGTCCATGTCGAGAGCTTCTTCTGTGCACATGGGGTCCTGCATGGCCAGATGCCCACTATCCATTGTTTTGTTGTCCAGCGTATGCAATTTCATATTTCGTTGTTCAGGAGCCTTGTGACCACACCAAGTAGATACACATGTTTCCAATAATATTGAGTGTCCCGTGACGCATTACAGAAAAGCTTACAAACAAGAATATGTCATCCAAATCATGAGAATAAAATGAGAATATAATATAAGAATAGTAGAATATTAAGAAAACCAAAGTAAATGAAACTTAAAAATTTCTCCACAGTTGCATCTTTTCTCACTTCAACTGGGGGGACAAGGGAGTGTCACATATTAGGCCCAGTGTTCAAGTACATGCGTCAAATCAAACGATTTCTTCATCTTCCTTTAACATCATTGGGGTCAAGAAACTTTACCAAATGTCTCACCATACTTTGGGTGACAACATATCCAGCTTGGATGCAATTCAGATGGTGGAACTTGCATTCGTGTAGCCTCCCGTGTCCACTGAGTTGATCAATGAGAAATGATGCAACATCAAGAGGGTCAGATTCATTCTTCAGTTCATTCTTCAGGGTACAGAAATGTTGGCCTATGATGTTTGCGGTAAATAGCCTAATGATAGGCCTACAGCTTGGGAACTCAACATAAATGTCGTGTAGCTTTAATATCACAAGCTACTGGTTGACCCCGACATTTTAGTTTTAAAGCCTTTAAAGGATAACTTCTGCCAATTTCAAATGCTGTTGTCACACTACCCTTGACTCGTCAGCAGGCCTACCCTGTGATGCTGCATTTTTTGACTCAACCCTTTCCGAGATCTGGGCTATTCTACTGGTGGCAGATTTTGTTTACATTAAAAACTTTCTTAACATAGGCCTAGGCCTACACCAAATATTATCCCAAAAGGTATTGGGGGGTCAGGGTAGGCTAAGCGGTTAGTGCGTCAGACTTGTAGCTCAAAGGTTGTTGGTTTGACTCCCGACCCGCTGGTGGGGGGAGTAATTAACCAGTGCTCTCCTCCATCCTCCTCTATGACTGAGGTACCTTGAGCATGGTACCATCCCCGCTGCACTGCTCCCTTGGGGTGCCATTGGGGGCTGCCCCCTTGCACGGGTGAGGCATAAATGCAATTTCGTTGTGTGCAGTGTGCAGTGTTCACAAATGCTGCTGCTTGGACTACAATGGACCATGTTGGACGGCACAGTTTGACTTTTTTTGTATTCCACTATTGGACTGGACCTGCACTACCCCACACACATCAACTCACACGCACACACACACACACACACACACACACACACACACACACACACACACACACACACACACACACACACACACACACACACACACACACACTGTACCAGGGACTGCACCTTACCTGCACTTCCTCAGTCCTGGAACATAAAGACAATACAACATGCTGCTACAGTGCTGCTACTCCATCCACTACTTGCATTGTTATTATAGGCCTACTGTTACTTCACTGTTACTGCACATTATTTCTATTATTGTAATGTCTATATCTATCTTATCTCTGTTTACATGTTCAATGTTAAATGTTGAATGTTAAATGTTAATGTTCATTTGTACTGTATTTGGAAAGCAGCAGGACCTGATGGGATTCCAGGCCGTGTAATCAAAGTGTGTTCAGAGCAACTGGCTGGTGTGTTTACAGACATCTTCAACTTCTCCCTGTCCATGTGTGTGGTGCCAAGCAGCTAAAAGTCATCTATCATTGTTCCAGTGCCTAAAAAAAACCAAATCACCAGCTTGAACGATTGGCGACCTGTGGCCCGTGAGTAAATGTTTTGAAAGGCTTGTGAGGAACATCATCTGCGAAATGATTCCACCTACGCTTGACTGTCACCAGTTTGCCTACAGACAGAACAGATCAACTGATGATGCCATCACCAGCGCACTGCACACCTCCCTAACACACCTGGAGAAAAAAGACACCTATGTAAGGATGCTGTTTGTGGACTACAGCTCAGCCTTTAACACCATTGTCCCCAGCATACTCGACGACAAACTCCGGAGTCTAGGAATTCACAGTGGCCTTTGCAGCTGGATACTACAGTAGACTTCCTCTCAGCACGGAAACAGGTGGTGAGAATGGGCTCCATCACATCATCCTCCTTGACCATCAGCACGGGAGCTCCGCAAGGTTGCGTTCTGAGCCCTCTCCTCTACTCTCTATATACGCATGACTGTGTGGCTATACACAACAACAACACCATCATCAAGTTTGCAGATGATACCACTGTTATCGGTTTAATCACAAACAATGATGAAACAGCCTACAGGAAAGAAATAAACAACCTCATGGAGTGCTGTAGAGGAAACAACTTGTCTCTGAATGTGTCCAAGACAAAATAATTAATAGTTGACTTCAGGAGGAAAGAACACCAGTTTGAAACCATTAACATCAACGGTGAGACAGTGGAGAGGGTGAGAGACTTTAAATTCCTTTGCGTTACCATCTCAGAAGACCTCACCTGGGACAGTCACACACACCGCATTGTAAAAAAAAGCCAGCAACGTCTGTACCACCTCAGACGATTGAGAAAGTTTGGGATGAGACCCAAGATCCTGAGGTCGTTTTACAGAGGCACCATTGAGAGCATTCTGACGGGGACCATTATTGCATGGTATGGGAACTGCTCTCAAGCCAACAGGAGAGCTCTTCAGAGGGTTGTGCGTACAGCTCAATCAATGCGGCTGTGACTTACCCTCCATACTGGAGCTGTTCGAGGGAAGGAGCATCAGGAAGGCAAAAAAACCTTGGCTGATCAGTCACCCCAACCATGAACTGTTTACTATATTACCATCTGGGAAACGGTAGCCTACAGAAGCCTGAAGTCTCACACTACCAGACTCCAAAGTAGTTTCTTCCACCAAGCAGTTAGATTACTGAATTCATGCTGAAGACAACAAGGCACTTTCTTTGCACTTTTTTCCACCCCCACCCCCCCTCCTCTCTTTTTTATTTTTTTTAAAAATCTTTTTGAGGACACAAAAAACCCACAACAATTTTTACTCTTTATAGACTTCAAACCTATAATAAGACGTAATAAACTGATCTTGAATCTTGAATCTTGAATCTTTATTATTGACCACTTATTGTTACCAGTCCATCACTGTTACCGGTCCTGTCTTGCACTTTATGCCAGTCTGTAAAATGTCAGTCTTGTATAGGCCTATGTCTTGTCCTGGCATGGTATAGAGAGAAAACACAATTTCATTTTTCCTTGTAGGCCTAGGCCTATGTCTTGTGCATATGAAGAAAGTGACAATAAAAGCTGACTTGACTTGACTTGTGTGCTGTGGAGTGCTGTGTAGGCCTAACAATGACAATGGGAGTTGGAGTTTCCCAGGTGGGCTTTCGCTTGCATTGCTGTTTGCTAGTTGTCCACTGATGTTGCAGAACCTTTAGTGGAATAACTCAAGATGTTTATTATTATTATTATTTTTTTTTTTTTTTGAAATTCAAGTTTTTATTGATCAAACTTTAAACACACACATAAAAGGTCCACACAGTACATTACAGTGTCCTGTTGTACATAGCTCACCTATACGCCACCTTGACATCTCCATCAAAAAACATGGTCCAGAAAATAACAGTCACATCAATGGAAATACGTAGAAATATATAACGGCTGTCGTCACATACACCTTATGTCATTTTCATGTGTACCCAGAAATCATTCCAGATCATTCGTTTCTCATCATTAAGCCTTTCCAGCATACTCTCATAAGAGGCTGCTTCAATTACAGCATTGACCCAGTCTTTCAATTCCAAAGTTTTAACACACTTCCAATTCCGTAGAATAATTCTCAGTGTTGTGATACAGCAGAGTTTTACCACAGTGAATGCGTGCTTTGAAATGCTTGGTACCACTGACTTGTCTCCAAGTAAGCAAAGTCTGGGATCAGCAGGCAGTGAGAAACCCAGCCAATCTTCTAATATCCCAAGGATTTTACACCAAAATGGGTGTACATAAGAGCACTCCCAGAGCATATGAAGAAATGTACCATCTGTTTCCTTGCACTTCCAACATAGGCCATTTTCAGCGATACCCATCCTATACAGTCTAGAAGGGGTATAGTAGTACCTGTGTACCACTTTATAGTGGATAAATTTCCCTCTTGCTTCCCTAATGTTTTTACCCACATTTGCCATAATCTTTGACCATTCACCTTCATCAAAGTCGACTCCTAAGTCCCTTTGCCATATTAGTTTCAAACTACAGCAATTATCTGAAGTTGCATTAATAATTAAGTTATAGCACACAGATGCAGTATGGGCTATATGTGGTTGCTGAAAGTAAGTAAGCACTGGGTTCTCATTGAAATTAAATTTGTCCCCAACGCAATGTCTGATTTGCAAGTATTTCCAAAAGTGCCCTCTCCCTTCTATATTGTATTTTCCCATTAAATCAGAGTATGACATAACTTGTCCATCCACATATAAATCCTTCACTGTTGCTATACCTTTCAGGAGCCATTGTTTCCAAAACACCATTTTTTTCCCAATACGAATGTCTGGGTTGTTCCACAATGATGCATAGGATTGTCTGTAGTGTGACAGTTTGAGGAGTTTATGGATTTTACACCAAACATAGCGTGAGTGTTCAATCACAGGGTTTGACTCCTGTGTCAGTCCAGAGCGTTGTGAAAGAATGTCCAAGGGCTTGCATGGAGAGGCCAGACTCTGTTCGAATGTGACCCAGTCCAGATCAGAGTCAGTATTTCTCCAGTGTTTTGCAAGCTGTGCCATTTCAAAAGAAAGGTCATACATTTTCACATCTGGTAGTCCAAGTCCTCCTTTATCTTTGAAGGCACACATTTTACTCATTTTAATGCGGGGTCTTTTTCCTTCCCACAGGAAGTCCTTAACAATGTTGTCATATCTCTTGAAAATTATGTCTGGAATGTTCAAGGGCAACATCATAGATATGTAATTGAACTGAGGAGCTACAACCATTTTGACCACATTAACCTTTCCCCATAGAGTTAGTTTGAGGTGTTTCCATTTTTCCACATTATGTTGTATTTTTGTCAGCAGGGGGTCATAATTAAGTGCCATAATCCCCTCTAAATTCTGAGTCAAGCGCACACCAAGATACTTCATACCTGAAGGAACCCATTTGAAACCAAAACCAGTTACCATGTGAGAATAACATGTCCTTGTAATTGGCATTGCCTCTGATTTTCTCCAGTTTATTTTGTAGCCAGAAACAACTGAGTATGATTCTATTACCTCCATCAGTAGTGGTAAGGAGGTGGCTGGCTCACTCAGTAACAATAAAATGTCATCTGCATACAGCATTAGTTTCTGTTCTGTCTCTTTGTCTACTCCTTTCAACCCTAGTATATTTGGATCCTCCCTAATTTTAATAGCCAAAGGCTCCAGTACCATGGTAAAAAGCAACGGGGACAATGGACAGCCTTGGCGAGTGCCCCTTGATACTGTGAAAAATGGAGACATCATGCCATTGGTTATTACTGCTGCTCTTGGGTTCTGATACAGCAAATTAACCCATGCTCTAAAAACCTTGCCTAAGCCAAAATTTGTCATAGTTTTAAACAGAAAATTCCACTGAACTAAGTCAAAAGCCGTCTGAGCATCTAATGATAGTGCTGCCCCTGGTGTACTTTCAGAGTAGTTTAGCCACATAAGATGCATTAATCGCCTTGTATTGTCAGCTGATGATCTTCCCTTTATAAAGCCTACTTGATCCTTATGGATTATTTTAGGTAAGACCTTCTCTAAACGTGATGCTAAGACCTTTGCCAATATTTTGCAGTCCACATTTAAAAGACTCACTGGTCTAAAGTTTGCAGGTTCAGTCGTGTCCCGATCTTTCTTTGGTAACAGTGTTATAATCGCTTCCATGAATGTGTCAGGCAGCGAATTTACTTGAAAGGCTTCAGCAATAACATCAGTCAGTATTGGAGCCAGCGTATCTACAAATTTCTTGTAGTATTCAATAGGGAGTCCATCTGAACCAGGAGATTTTCCAAGTTTCATAGAAGATATAGCATTTCTCACTTCTTCCTCAGTGATGGGTTGGTCTAGCGCTTTTGTTTGTGATGCGTCTAATGTGGGGAGATTCATGCTTGCGAAAAACTGGTTCACCTTTTCTTCATCTGCATTACAAGGGGCTGTATATAGCTGTTCGTAAAATGTTTGGAAGACGCTATTTATTTCTTTTGTGGTTGAGACCATGTTATCCCCTTTCTTAATTGCAGGAATTATGTTAGCAGCATTCTGTTGTTTGAGCTGCCTGGACAAAAGTTTTCCTGTTTTTTCACCTCCTTCATAAAATCTTGTCCGCAACCTGAACAATGCATGTTCAGCTTTTGCATTATACAAGTCATGTAACTGGTACTTATATTTACAAATCTCTTGGTATAACTCGTCTGAATACTGCCTGGCTAGATTTTTTTCCAGAGCACATATTTTCATTTCTAGGTCACTGAGAATTTCTCTTCGTTCCTTTTTCATTTTAGATGCACGTGCGATTAGTTTTCCTCGAATATAGGCCTTAGACGCATCCCAAACTGAGGATAATCTCTCTGTACTTCCTATGTTTAAGTCAAAAAAGGAGATCAGATCCTCAGCCAGCATTGTGCTAAATACTTCGTCCTGTAATAATGAAGTATTTAATCTCCATCTTCCTTTTCGTCCTGTATCTGGGTTCAGATTGACATCCATTTCAACCGTAGCATGATCTGACAATGCAATTGGTCCAATTTTACAGTTTATGACCTTATTAGTAATATCTTGTGACAGTAAGAAAAAGTCTATCCTTGAATGGGATTTATGGGCATGCGAGAAGAATGTGTACTCTCTTTCCTTTGGATTAACTAATCTCCATATGTCATTTAGACCTAAATCCTCCACCAGCATATGAAGGGCAGCCCTGTCCTTTGGCATGGATGTTCCCTGATATTTACTCTTATCCAGACATCCGTCCATAACCTGGTTCCAGTCCCCGGCTAGGATTATTTGCCCACTTTTACTACCCAAAATTGTATTTAAATTATGGATAAAGCTTGCATCTGCAGTATTTGGTGCATAAACACTGCACAAAATTACTTTTACACCATTAATAAGCGCTTCAATACATATCATTCTTCCCTCTTTGTCCTTAGTTTCTGATATTATATTAAAGTTAAGGTGCTTATTAATTAGAATGACTACACCATTCTGTTTGCTAGAAAAAGAAGAGTGGAAAACATGTCCCACCCATTCTCGCTTGAATTTTAGTGCTTCTGTATCCCTTACATGGCTTTCTTGTATAAAGGCTATATCTGCCTGTTTTGTTTTAGATAAGATAACACCTTTCTTCTTTTGATAGGACTTCCACAGCCGTTAATATTCCACGTTACACATCTAATATGACTACCTGTTAACATAAATCATCATGGAGATACATGTCAAGGTGCTGCCCCCTAGTGGGTAATGGCGTGGTACAGGACATTCATTTAAATTCTGAAAAAAATAGTTGGACCTTTCAAACAAAACCAAACATTTCTGTAACCCCTCCAGAAAAAGTAAACAACAACGTATAGCATTATCAATACCCCCCTCAGAAAACACAAGAAAATAAACAAACAAAAAAGAATGAATAAAGACCCGCGGTCTTCTTTCCACAAACCCTGATTCCGGTCCGTGACGTGCCGGGTAGCCCCAAGGGCTATGCTTGAACAGCAGCACACTTACCTACTAGTCCCACCCACCAACCCACACCACCAGCTCCTCATCTAAGCTAACATAAAATGAATGCTCACAGCATTAATCAGTTGACCCACCACAGCGCTCACGAATGAACTTCTCAGCCTCCTTGCTGGAAGTGAAACTGCGCTCCTTCCCGTTCCAAGTGAAACGGAGGGATGCTGGAAGCGCAAATGTAAACCTCACGTTGAGCTTGTGCAACATCTTCCGTGACGCAGTGAATTCTCTTCTTTTCTTGGCCCGGTCCCTCGACATGTCGGGAAAGAAAGACACTCTGCAATCTCTCCATTCGATGGATCCCTTCTCTTTGGCTGCCTGTAAAATCTTATCCCTCGCGGATGTGCGCAGGAACTTGATCAAGACGGTTCTCGGTGGTTTATCCTCGTCGTGGTTGTCAGCTGCCCTTGTTGCTTTTTTAGCTTCGCGCTTGCCCACACGATAAGTCCCTTCAATCTCGAACTCTCCATCCAATTCGATTCCCAGCCCCTCGGATATCAACTGTTGTACGCAGTTGACAAGTCCATCTGTTTCTAGTTCCTCCGTTAGACCGATTAGTCTCACATTGTTGCGACGGTTCATATTTTCCAGTTCCTCTATTCGATTATACAGCGTATCCAGACGTTCATCTGCTCTACGGCTTTCTTCAGTTAGCCTTGAAGCAGTGTCCTCAACTGTTGATATACGTTCCTCTGCTTCATCCAATCTCACCTGGATTGAGCTCACAGAGTTCTTTAAATCAGTGACTGTTTCTTTTATCGATGAAACATCTGTGGCGACCGTTTGAAGTGTGCTTGCAATTTTACCCATTTCGGATAACATGTTGTCCATTTTGGAGTGTTCAGGTGTCGGCGAAGTCTGTCTTGTAGCCCTGCGGTTCGATGTTTTCCCTTGGAAATATTTCGATGTAGATGACATCTGACGCGTTTTTTTGTTGCAATATTGGAAGCACTAAATATAATGTTCAATCGTGGCAAAACTTTGCTTAGATTAAGGAGTGAATTTATACGGATATTGTAATTAAATTGGTGGGTTCAGGGACCGACGAAACTATGCTGCCATCTTCCTCGGCTGCCCCACGTGACTCCTATTATTATTATTATTATTATTATTATTATTATTATTTTATGTAAACTGCCCCCATTAGCTTACAATGACCATCTCGGAAAAGACTGAAGAAAAAAAATCTCAGGTAGGCTACTGACAAGTCCAGGGTAGTGTAATGTCGTGGTCCAAGTTAAGTAGCCTAGTGATGCATGCTGCTGCGGATCCAGACTCAGAAGAATCCCTCTCCTCTGATCCAGTGTAGATGCTGTGTGAACATGGATGGGAGGCGGGAGACTTGCACACAAGTTGCCATGGCAACGGACCGCGTTACGGAAAACGGAAATGACGCTACCTTGCTGTCTGGGAAGCTGCCGAAGTTTGAACCGTTTTGTGATCGCAAACAACAAGTTACTCAGCTCTTCATCAATGACATCTCCGTGTGCTTTCAGCACGCTATTTTGTTCCTAATTATATGGAGGTATCGTATACATGTAAGTATTCATTATGTGTATATCTTGTTGTTTGTTCGGATTGCAAATATGTCGGTAAGGTGCTGTCATACAAGCAATGCTAAGATGGTTTATTATGCTAACCAGCTATGTCAAATCAGTGTTCATCCATGAATTATGCATGCCTTTTTAATGTCACTGTATTTTGTTGCGCAAGTGTAATACAATCATCTAGACCGAAATTTCGTAAGAATGATCGATGCGAAGAAGAAGTAGTGCTCATAACTTTTCGTCATCCCAAATACTCTGATAGTTAACCTGTTGCGACTTACAATTTACTTTTTTGTAGCTATGTTTGGTAACCAAACATTTTGGTAACAGCATCAATGGATAAGCGAACTTGCCAGAGATGTTTTGCTGTGTGTATGCAGTATTATCTCACCGTAGTAAACGGCGCTTGACATTTTGGATGTTATGTCTGTTGTATGGCACTCGATGAGTTTTCGTTTCCATGTTGTCTGTCTAGGTCACCATGAGTAAACAGGAAGAAACCATGGAGAAGCTGGACTCGGAGTTTGATCATTATCTTGTAGACATGAAGCCTTACGTCCTGAAGCTCGCTAATCGATCAGGTAAATACCTGTAATACCTTTACTATAGCCTAATTTATTACCCAAGTATGGAGAAAACATACCTCTTAGTAGCACCTTACTTTTTACATGGTGTATGTATGTATTTAGTGCGTGTGTACGTATGACCATAGTAGATGCCAGAAAGGGTGATGCAGAGGTGCATTGACATCCCCACTTTTGGGCTCCCTTAATGAAGATGTCTCAACTTTTACGGCAGACAAATGAGTGGCAGCAGCAGTGGCACTGTTAAGAAATAAAGAATGAAGAAAAAAATGCACCACCACTTTAAAATTCATTCTGGCACCCTTGTGTATGACATGTACAGTAGGCTATAAACTGTATGTATGACTGATTTGGATCATTATGTCTATCTATGAAATTTCAGAACGCCAGCGGTGTGCCCTGTGGATAAAGAAGCTGTGTGACCCAGTGGCCTGTGGATCGGGACTGACGGGAAGGAAGAACCGCAACATGTATGCTCGACTTCTCCTGCACATGCTCAAAGGGGGTGTCCTCGAAGGACCCTTTACACAGAAACCTGATGGAGGCAGCCTGAAGACACTGCCTACATATTTGGTATGAAACTACTCTGACCGTTCAGTTAATTTCTTTTGGTTTCATAATATGTTGCCAAACATACATGTACTGTACCTGGCTCTCTCTAGATCCTTGTGTGAGCCCGGTTAACATACAAACCCAAGGAAACTGATTCAGTGTTACTGTTCACTATCCTCTCATTTGCAACACAGTTTGTTTACATAGTTCATATAATTTAGCCCACATCATAGTTCATATACCTGGGTACTACTAACATGGTGTAGATATGAATATGGTGTACTGTACTGTATATTTATGTATTAGGTTCATTATGTCCAACTGTTGAACTTAAACACTTTAGGTTTTCTTTTGCCTTAAGACATGTAAAAGATTTTATCTTTTACCTGACATGTTTCGACGATGTTACTTCCGTCTTCATCAGAGGGTCAGAGGGTGTACTGTATACTGTCATTATTATTATTATTATTATTATTTTACTTCATAGGCTCATTTTAGCTGTTCTTTTATTATCTTGATCTTGACACATGATTATTCTTTTTTTTTACCCCAACTACACTATATGCCACATGCTTTGTTGTCTAAGGCTTTAATATTTCAGGTTGGTTATTGTTTTAAATGATCAGTCTCAAATCTGCCTTCCGTAATGGGTTGTCTTTGTTGTATGTTTAACTGCCGGAAGCATGACTGCAAGTCCTAACATGCATAAGCATGATGACTGGCCCAACTAAAGCGTTTTAACGATTCTCTTCTGTGTTTCCTCTGCAGTCTATCTATTTTGATGAGCCTCTGTTTGGAGGGACCCAGGAGGAGCGTCCAGCGGTGCCTGATTGGGTGTCAGGAGAGTTGGCTCCCGTAGATGACACATGGACCAGCCTACTGAAAGACGCCTCACCTGTACCTCACACTAGCACTCAAAGGTACGACATGGTCATTTCCTTTTTTTGTAAGATTTTTTTGGGCCTCAAGCCTTTATTTTTGTGTCAGGACAGTATAGAGGGTGACAGGAAGCGAGTGGATAGAGACGGGGAGGGTTCTGCAAATGACCCGGGACCGACTCGAACCCAGGTCACCGGTAATTACCGTAAAGCAGACCAGTGCCCACTTGATTGAGCTATGGCTTGGTTATTTCTTAATTGTGGGTTGCAATTAAAGGTTAAGTGTGTATTATTTCAGTATTTTATTTCCAGTATTTTTGCTGCCTATTCACAGGTTTTATATTTTTCATGATTGTTTACTATCACCATGTTTAAATGTACTACATTATCTCCATAGTGTATTTGTTTCTAGAATAACATAATCGTGTTAATAATTGTCATTCTCACCGAGAAATCAAGGGAGATGTCTAATTTCAGGAGGGCGTGGGGCTAATAATGTTGTCCTCAACTGTATGTCATCGTATTAGTGAGATACGCATGTAGTGGTATTGGATGCACGCCGCAGCGCCGCCTACATGCATCTCACCATCTTCATCATCAGTGGCACCACCAGCGTCTTAGCCATCACAATATCAGTGATGTTTATTTGGGCTCAGACATCAAGTGGTACAACCACAGCTAATGCTCATAAATTCATTAGTAATTGGTAATACATGCACTGCAATGGATATGCTAGATAGTAGATAATCCACTAAAAACGAAAAACAAAAATCATTTACTGGTAATTCATACAATATGGCATTAGCTGTGGTTGCACCACCCTGACGCGTGCTGCTACAAGAACGTCATTCATTGACCCATTTATTGACCCCTTGGAAATTCACATTTTCACTTAATCACTTAATGTTATTTTGGAGACTACCCTCCGTGGCTTTGTGGATTCATTGGTGAATTTACTGACAAGACAGAAGACTTGTGACGCATATCAGGCACATTTCTGCTGCAAAGTTCATTTTGCTGATATTTTGTTTGTTGTGTAAGTGCACAAAAAAATCATTCACTCACATCATCTTATCTTTAGCTGTAGTTACATACTGTAGATGGAGTCATGGTTGAATTGAGATGGATAGATAATGTACCAGACATAGCATGTTGGATGGCTTTTGAATTGTTTATAGTTGAGTTGAATGAATGGAAGGGTAGTTTAAAGATCCAATGTGTAATATTTTTTTCCTCCAGAATTTACAGTCCTTCCCATAGGTTTTTTGCAACATATGTATTTTTGTTCATAAAACTTCATTTGGAAGGGCTGTAGCTTTCTTATGAGTGACTTTCGAAGCCAATTGATTAATTGAAAATCAGATTATTAGCTGCTGTTCCAACAACATGGATAGGCTTATGGGAAGGACTGTATACTGCCCATTCACATTTGTAATATCTTTCATGAATATTGTAAACATCAATTTCTCAGTATTTATGATTTGACTATTACACTTTTCATACATGTATAGGGGGGATACTCGTCATGTAAAGTTGCCATTTTGATTTGAAGACATCAACATGTTCTGCTGACTTAGTATGTTCATGGTGAAATTGGTCAAATTTTGAAGGGGTGGTATCAATTTAGGAAATTAACTGCTAAAACACACACTGGGCCTGTAGCCCCTTAATGCACGCCGTACCTCCTGAGGCACGCTGTAATAGAAATTGAAAGGTTAATTACCATAGTACTACTCCACTATGACACCGGCCCTTTACTAATGTGCTATGGCTTAGCCATTGCCATTCTGGTAAGAACAAATGTATAATGTAGTGTTGTAACGGGTTAAAGGAAAATCCTGAAATTCACACCGGGTGCACGGAAACTTTAATATTTTAATATATACTTCAATGAGCCAAGCTACAGCCAAGGTGTACTGGAACCGTTTTGTCAACTTGTCATGTTGCGTTTCACCCATTGAGAGTAAATGGTTTCACCTGTTACCGAGTCAGTTACCTAGTTACAGAGCCAAATCTCTGATGTAGTGGCCAGCTGTACACTACTACACATGTTCAGTATCTCTCACATTGCACATGTTTGTTCACTGACAGTTTCCTCAACACTATGCAAGGCAAAATTCAAACTTCTGAGTACTTAATTATAAGAATAGTGTGCTTGAGTGTGGCATCCCGCACATTAATAACACTGGCAGCAATATGGGAACATTCAGAGCAAAGTCTATAGCCAGTGACTTAACCAATAGAAACTCATGAGAAATGGCAAATTGTATTTTGTCACCAATACAGCCACAACATGGTGTCTGGACCAACCAAACTCATCGCTCATACCTACAGTGCACTGTAGAAGAGAGTAGAGTAGAACAGAGTAACTTTATTGATCCCCAAGGGGAGATCAAGGAGCCCAGTATCTTACACTTAATGCCCACATGGACATCCCAAGACACAGGTAATAGTCAGGGAGGGAAAATGATTAAAACAAAAAAAAAACACACACACACAGAGAAAAAGAATAAAACGGCAATTGTGCAAAAAGATATTCTGTGAGGTTAACATGACCAAAAATGGATGTTGACAGATAAGTCCAAGATATGGTATTGTGATGTTAAGTTGTAATGCGATGTAGAGATGATGTATAGTAGAGTAACCTATACTTAAAAAATACTGTTTTAGGAAAAGCTCACAGTACAGGTCGCTAGTACATGACCTATGTATGTAATGCTTTTAAATCCAAAAATCCCAAATTTAGGGCTGCACCATCACCATGACCACGTACACAGTCAGATGGCTTGCTTCATGTAGCTGAACATCTGTTTGCCTGGAGCACTCTCACCAACATCTGATTTATTGCAGTTTGTGTGTGTTCCTGAAAGAAGCTGATTAAATTCAATCTTCTCACTGATCATCTAGCTGATAAATCTAGAGCAATGCTCGACACCACTCCGAGAACTGCAATTAGTTCTGCCATTAGTCATTGAGGTGAAAGAAGCGAGATTTAATTTATCAGAATGAAATCACCTGTGGCTCCCAATGGCACCAGCCACATACTGCAGTTCACTCTTTCCACCACCTGATGGTGCCATAGACCCTGTATGGTCTTCAGCTGTTCTTGGAACCATAAAACATCTCTGCATTCCATTGCTACACTCTAAAAGAAAAAAAAAAGAACAAAAGAAAAAAGGAAATGCAACAATTAAACATTCCCTGTAATGCATTTACACCTAAACATGTTAGTTACTCTTAATTTGATGCATTCTGCTTTTGGAAGGGTGTGGGATGTGGTATAGGATGTGGTAAATAACAGGCTAAAAGCAGATACTATCATAAAATGCTCTAGTATACTATTTTCATTTTATTTTAGTCCTTATGTTGCTCACAAGACACTTGATGCATTATCAAAGTTTTGTCGCATCATATACAGTACCAAAGAACAAAGATAAGTCGATGCACACACGAATATGTTTAAGTACACACTATTATGTTATTATGTTATTACACGTCAGAAAAATATAACCTCCTTTAAATAGAATCTCCTCTCAGAAGAAAGTCTGTGAGACAGTATGTGAACGGGCTTTTTTGAAGAGTGACTTTATCGTGATGGCTGCTCTTGCTCCTGCTGCCTCGTTGCGGGTCTGTGTACCGGTCCGTTTGAAGCCCTCTATCTCTGTTTGGCTCGCTGGGTTTTGATGCACAACAGAGGCCAAGGTGAATGTGCTTTATAGGAAGTGTTAGTAGGGGCTGTGCTTCTTTATCTTTTATTTAGAGGCTGGCTTATCTTGGCAACTCAGGCATTATTCCCCTCCCGGCCCCAACAGCTTTTTGGTCCACTCTTTACCACTTATCTCTCATTTAACTACAGGTAAAACAGTCGTTTTTCTGTAGATACGTGTATCGAAGGTTGCGTCTGTTTTTAATGGCTGGTTTTTAACGCAAAGATAACTTGACAGTTGTTCCAATAGTAGTGGCTTACTTTTTGAAGGTTATTGCCACATTTGTCAATGCCATGCAGCACTGTGCATTTTACTTCAGCGGGGCGTGTAGGCACCATAAACAACATGCATTTAATTGCTGCCCATAAACAACCCCTCATATGACCAGAGCATCTTTCAATTTCCCCAAGGCGCCACCAGAGCGCTAAATGTGTTCTCCCCCCCCCCCTCTCTCTCTCTGTCTCTCTGTCTCTCTCTCTCTCTGTCTCTCTCTCTCTCTCTCTCTCTCTCTCTCTCTCTCTCTCTCTCTCTCTCTCTGTGTCTCTCTCTCTCTCTCTCTCTCTCTCTCTCTCTCTCTTTTTGCACACTCTAACTCGGCGACGGGGCAATCCCTGTTCACCACACCAAGCCAGCGCCGTACTGTAGGCCTGGCCCTCCTTTTAATAATGTTCCTTTGACTGAGATAAAAGCATTCCTCGCAGCCCACTCAGTTTCAGTGCCCTGGGCCAACAATCACAGAATGGCTCTGGGTAGCCATAGCAGGGCCCTAGTGCGCCGGCCCGCCAGGCGGCCCGAGTGCCCTCCTCTGCTCTGCCCCGTCATGCACCCTGCTGTCCCTACACAAACGCTGGGGAGCAGGGGAACCTCTCTCTGTCTGTCTGTCTGTCTGTCTGTCTGTCTGTCTGTCTCTCTCTCTGTCTGTCTGTCTGTCTGTCTGTCTCTCTCTCTGTCTGTCTGTCTGTCTGTCTCTCTCTCTCCCTCTCTCTCTCTCTCTCTCTCTCTCTCTCTCTCTCTCTCTCTCTCTCTCTCTCTCTCTCTCTCTCTCTCTCTCTCTCTCTCTCGCTCTCTCTCTCTCTCTCTCTCTCTCTCTCTCTCTCTCTCTCTCTCTCTCTCTCTCTCTCTCTCTCTCTCTCTGCTACAGCCAGGACCACCACCATGGTATTTGATACTCAGCACACACAAGCTAACTGAATGGAATTTGTGGAATTGCAAGCTTGCTTGCTGGCTGGACCTGCACCAGAAATGTTCTCTCTCTCTTTTCTTTTTCTTTTTCTTTTTTCTTTACTTTTTTTCCAAACATTTTTGTCAGCATGTGTGTGTGTGTGTGTATGCAAGAGAGGCTCAAGCTTCAGCGAAAGTGATCCAAGAACCGGAGATAATTCAACAAGCTACACACAAGCTCTAAGCCATGCTGTTTATTGCACTTGCACATGAGCTGGCCTAGTGTAGTGTAGTCTAGTGTAGTGTAGTGTAGTGTAGTGGTGGTGAGACAGTTCTACGCTTGGCCACCTGGTGGCGATGCTCTCGCAGTTTGGAGATGCACATCCACACACAGGCATGCATACTGTAGTGAGAGTGTGTGTGTGTGTGTGTGTGTGTGTGTGTGTGTGTGTGTGTGTGTGTGTGTGTGTGTGTGTGTGTGTGTGTGTGTGTGTGTGTGTGTGTTTGATGGGGCAAACTGTTCTCTTTTGGAATGTGCTTGCTGTCTTCATCAATCCTTTATTTCGCTCCTTTCAAAGAGTGTACAGAGCAGACACTGATCTAATACTGGGATTTATGTACGTGTGTGTGTGTGTGTGTGTGTGTGTATGTGTGTGTGTGTGTGTGTGTGTATGTGTGTGTGTTTGCGTGTTCACACGTGCTTTGCAGAACTCTGGGCTGAACTTATAGGCTACGTGCACACTCTCCAAGCTCCCCTATCGTTCTGATAGACTTGGCCTAATCGTGTATGACTGTAGTGACAGGCTTTATATTTGCTTTGGCAGGGGAGGGAGACAGGACACAACGGCTTGCATGCATCAGGCTGTTGTGGTGTTGATCGAGGACGACGTGTTTAGAGCGTGATAAGTATTTTAGCAAGACAACAAAACGCTCTGTTCTTCTGCTCTGTCCCATGAAAGCACATGCTAGTTGGAGGAGAATATTGGCTTTAGTTGTAGCTTGGAGAGGTTGGTTCTGCACCAGTCCTCTCATTGAGGATTGTATTGCAGTGTTGCAACATTATGGCAGGTGTGTTGTGTTAGTGAGTGACCCTAACACGCAGAGATACAAAGAAATATGGCAACCTAATGCGTTGCTATGGGTGCCAAACGTGAACAGATTCCGGTCTACTCAAAGAGGCGTGTGACGTCCGCATGACTTGAAATAAAAAGTTAGTTTTTCCTCAAAATTCAAACGTTAGGCCTACAAGTTACAGAATTACGGTAAGCTTTTTAAACATATTTTTTGGGGGCCTTTCAAGCCTTTATTGTTTTGTTTTTGTTCATGACAGGACAGTGGAGGATAGATAGGAAGTGAGTTGGGAGAGAGAGACGGGGAAGGGTCGGCAATGGGCTCGGGCCGGAATCAAACCCTGGTCGGCCTTGTAGTAGACGAGTGCCCTACCTCAAGCGCCATGGTAGGGCCACAGAATTAGGCTTTGATTGATCATATATGATCATTGCCTAGACCCTCACCAACCCCAGAAAGTTACAATGACCAATTTCTTGGATTCAATGGAATGGACCTTAGGTCTGCATGAAGGGGGATTCCCCCCCCCATCCGCCTTGTGAAGCTAGAACCTGGAAACAATGGGCCATTGGCACCTCTCTCTTTTCGATTCTCTCTGGTCTGTAATACAGATCCTTTACACATCCAGGAATGGACACTGAAAATACATGTTACTTGACAGATCAAGAAAAAACTGGATGATATCACTGTAATAATGCTTTTATGGCATGGCCTTAATCTAGACTGTCATCAAATGAATAGGTTCAGACTTTTTCCTGGGATTCATCTGGGACTATGCCTTTTGCTGAGGTCACCGAAGGTGTGGTTTTATCCAAAAAAAATCCTTGCACGTGATAAAAGGAAAAACCTTTTGTTTGACATTTTTTATGAAGTGCTAGATTTGAAAATACAATTGAAATTACAGAGTCAATGTCGACGAGCGAGTCCATGCCAGCAGCCCTTGTTGTCAACGGTCACCTTTCCCTTCTTTTGCCCTTTCCCGGTATTTTTAAAGTTGACTGCATCACATGCCTGAAAATCCTGCGACACTCACGCTGATTGGTTCGGATTTAGGTGGTTCAGGAGTCTGAAGGCATCCAGATACTCGTGTAAGATCACAAAGCTGAGCAGCAAATACACGAGGATCTGGTGAGAAGCAGGTTGGTATTGCCTGGCGTGAGATATGAGTCAGACTATATTAAGTGAGGCATAGTTTGGAAACCGTCTATTCATTTTTTTAGGGGAGCTCAACGTGACCAATTTAAAATACTATCTAAATCTTTATGGAAAGCTGGTGTCACACATGGTATCGACATGATGCATCTGTAAACAAACAACAAGCTGTTGTTTACTTGTAATATGTCTCGCTGTTCTTTCCCGTTCTGTGTTTGGGTCCCCAAACTCAGGTGAAGATTTCAGATAGGGTGTCCATTCTGACTTTCTGATCCTAACGATCCTACAAGGCAGCATGGGATTCACCACGCTACATACTGCATGTTGTGGTTGGTGTGCAATTTGCTGACAATTACTATTCATTGTGTGATCTCAGTGTTTCCTGCAGAACTTTTGGTAGTCAAGGTGGATGGGTGTGTAGCCGGTAGCGGACACATGTCTACTGTATCAATGAACAAAATTCAAGAGACACTGCACACTGCTTACTTTTCTTTACTTTATTTTTCGGAGTGAACAACGCGTCTCGCCCAATGCGTCATCAGGCATCTATGGCATAGAGCGAACCAAAATTGCATAGCAATTTTGTTCATTGATTCACCTTCCCCTGCCTCACACCTGCACCTGCATTACTGAGGGCTTGTGCACAAGGACTCTCTTGAACATGTCTACTGTATCTTTAAGTGAAGAGAAAAGTGAAAGTGAAAGCCCAACTGGGAAACTCCAACTCCAACTCCTATTGTCATTGTGACGCAGCACTCCACAGCACACAAGTGCACACAGCAAAATTGAATTTATGCCTCACCCGTGCTAGGGGGCAGCCCGCAATGGCGCCCGAAAGGAAGAGCAGTGTGGCGTGACGGTACCATGCTCAGGGTACCTCAGTCATGGAGGAGGATGGGGGAGAGCACTGGTTAATTACTCCCCCCACCTACCTAGCGGGTTGGGAGTCGAACCGGCAACCTTTGGGCTACAAGTCTGACGCCCTAACCGCTTACCCACTGCCCTTATTGTCCTTTATGGGAAAGACTTTTGCAGTTTCACAGTAAACAGGGTTTGAAAACTCTGCAAAATAATATACGTAACTTATAACACAATGTTTTGTAAAACAAAGTAAGAAAGAATACAACGCAATACAATTTTTATGTTTTTTTTTCAGGTGGCTGCCTTAACAGTATGCGGGGAAACTCTGTGTGCTGAGTGTATTAGTGAGTTGTCCTGCACTGTAATATAATCTTAGTCTATGGTTGTGATGTTAAGTGTGGAGCCATATATTTAATTTTTGGATTATTTCTGCATCATTTTGTTTTTACATTCATTGTTATCTATTCCTGGACAAAGCAAAATAACAGCACCCAAAAAGCAACCATTTCAGGATGCAACTCCATAACTCCACTTCTTCTCTTTCCACCTAGTGTCTCATCTCTGTTCTTTTTTGGCCAACTTCTCAGAATCTGATCTCAGAATACAGTGTGTGCGCGTGCGTTTGTGCGTGCATATTTCTGCATGTTTTATGTGTTATTCGTGCATGCTTGTGTGAGAAGGAGAACTTGCCGACACACATTTGCCCCATACATCAACGTATCACGCACCGAATATCTGTAATATAAAACGATCCTTTCATCTGTGTCATGGCAGCACTGTTGGGAAAGCGCTTCCTGGCAATGCTGCGTGAAAAAAAATAGAGCAAGGGATGGATAATATCCAGGTAATCCCCACCTTATGGTTAAAGTCTTAAGGAAGCGTGTATGGGAATTTGGCTGGGTAAAGACCTGTGTTCCAGGTGTGGGAATATATAATATCTTTTTTTTGCTGGCAGTGCAAAGTGTTTTGGGTGCAGGTGTGGGATTTTGGCTGTTAGTCGTCTTCCTGAAATAAAGTAGCAGTGCGGCAACATGATATACGGAACGTGTGCAGCAGTCAGATGACCCAGGCCCTGTGTTGTGTTCGGTAGAGGGGGGGAGAGGAGAGGAGCGGAGCGGACGGGAGGGGAGGGCTTTCATTTCAAGGTTGGAGGGAGCTTTGAAGTGTCTGCGAAAAAAAAGGCAGCCAGGCCTGTGTTTATTTCCTAGCCTCGAGTGCTCTCCTGCTGCCTTAGTACTTTTCTCTCTGAACGTGTGTGTGTGTGTGTGTGTGTGTGTGTGTGTGTGTGTGTGTGTGTGTGTGTGTGTGTGTGTGTGTGTGTGTGTGTGTGTGTGTGTGTGTGTGTGTGTGTGTGTGTGTGTGTGTAGAATACCATCACCACCAGCAGCAACTAGAACATCACAGTTATTTCTCTCTGTTCTGATTTTTGTTTTATTTTAACCAACGTTCGGTCACCTTCGTAACGTGCAATATGTGAGCTCAGCTCGCACGCGTGTGGTTTATTAAAAATCAGCCTCTAATAGGTATATGTAAGGGGCTGCGGATGATCTTTTTTTTCTGAACAGTGTTTAGAAGAAAGTTGTTTTTTTATGATTGGACGGTGTGAAACAGAAAGCAAAAATGATTTGGGGCATTGAGAGATGTAGAGTGTGATTAAGAAATGATCATGTACCATCTTGATTATGCACTGAGGTCTTAGAATGTAGAATACTGTACGGGTGCTTAAACTGCGTATGTGGTGCCTCATTTGAATGACTGGTGTCGTGTGAACAAATTCAAGTCTTGTCAACCGTCTTGTCAACCTCCCACTCCTCAGCTTCCAACTCCCCCCTCTCCTCCTCCGTCACTGTTTTCTCCATATCCTGAGGTGGTCTCCTCGCCCACTCCTCACGTCACGTCTCCATAACGTTCCTCTCCTCTCCTCTCTGCGTCTCCCCCCTTGCGGAGGATTATTTTAATTAGGCCAAATTAACGTTAAGCATACGTAATTAGCCGGAGGAACACGTTCGCTAATTAGTCGCTGAAAACAAATTAGCCACGCCTGTTGGTGAAAGGGAGCTGCCGCGCGCAGCGATGTCAGAGCGGCATTAGTGTCAGGTTATCATTGGTGGTCGGTCGCGCTGTGGCTGTCAAACGTGGGATTAACTTGTATTTCAAATGCTCCGGGAATGGGGGGTGCAGGAGGGGTTGGGTTGGAAAGCGCGCGCGCGAGAGAGAGAGAGAGCGAGAGAGAGAGAGAGAGAGAGAGAGAGAGAGAGAGAGAGAGAGAGAGAGAGAGAGAGAGAGAGAGAGAGAGAGAGAGAGAGAGAGAGAGAGAGAGAGAGAGAGAGAGAGAGAGAGAAAATGGGATTGGAAGAGAGGGGAGAATTGAGGTCTCTTAATTAACGGGACAGAGCCCACGGGTTGAACTTGGCCAAGAAAAAGTGGCGAGGCCCTCAGTGCACTGGCTGGCCTGCATGAAACTGAACTTGTGTGTGTTTGTGTAGAATAGAGTGAGTGTGTGTTTGTGTAGAATAGAGTGAGTGTGTGTGTGTGTGTGTGTGTGTGTGTGTGTGTGTGTGTGTGTGTGTGTAGAGTGGGAGTTTGTCAAGTGGCCGACTTGATTAGAGGAGACATAAATCACGGGTCTGGAGCGCTCACAAAACAAAGCCACGTCCTGTTGCAGCTATCAATATGGGCCGTGTGTGTGCGTGTGCGCGTGCGTGTGCGCGGGTGCATGTGCGTGTGTGCGCACGCGCATGTGTGTGTGCCAGGGAGCGTAGCGGTTAGCCGAGAAGTGCCAAACAACATCAAAAGCTCGAGCCGAGAAATACACAAAGGCTTAATAATTTCTCTTCCCCACTGGTGCAGGGCACCATGGGTTATGCAATATCCAGCTCAAGAAAGGGCCCCACCAGACAACATACCTTAAAGCAAGTCCATGATAATAGCAATAGCTGTAACCTTGAAGTCTTTGTTTGTGCCCGCTTCTCCCTCTTTGATGTGAGCGCTTTGAGAAATGTATGTCAGTGTTTTGGAAAAGAAAAGAAAGGGAAAAAAAGAAAGAGAGGAAAGCTGAGTATCTTATCTGTCCCTGCGTTGCTATTGTGTGGGCCACCTGAAAGGGGATTCCTGGCATTTCACTGACGCACTGGTCTTCTGGCCTTCCCCTTTTTTTTTGTCTCGACAGGAGGACAGTGGTGGGATATGACAAGTCTCCTTCCCGCCCGATGGCCTCCAGCCCTCTGAAGCTCGTCAGCCGCGGAGACAACAACAAGGTGAGAGGAGAGAAGAGGAGAGGAGGGGAGGGGAGCTGGGGAGAGGAGCGGAGAGGAGATGGATCAGGGGAAGGGAAAGAAGAGGAGAGGAGAGGAGAGCAGGGGTTAGGAGAGGAGAGGAGAGGATAGGAGAGCAGAGGTTGGGAGAGGAGAGGAGAGGAGATGGAGCAGGGGAAGGGAAAGAAGAGGAGAGGATAGGAGAGCAGAGGTTAGGAGAGGAGAGGATAGGAGAGCAGAGGTTGTGAGAGGAGAGGAGAGGAGAGGAGAGGAGATGAGACGAGAACAGGGGAGGGGAAGGGGGAGGAAAGGAAAGGATAGGATAGGATAGGAGTGGAGAGGAGATGAGAGAGGACGAGAGAGCAGGGATGAGGAAAGGAGAGGAGAGGAGAGCAGAGCAGGGGAGAGGAGAGGAGAGGAGATGGAGCAGGGGAGAGGAGAGGAGAGGAGAGGGGAGGAGAGGACAAGAGAGCAGGGATGAGGAGAGGAGAGGGGAGGGGAGGAGAGGACAAGAGAGCAGGGATGAGGAGAGGAGAGGAGAGGGGAGGAGAGGACAAGAGAGCAGGGATGAGGAGAGGAGAGGAGAGGGGAGGAGAGGACAAGAGAGCAGGGATGAGGAGAGGAGAGGAGCGGTCTCCAGAGTGCCAGGGTATTCCCCCTTGGGGTTCCTCTGGGTCATCACCAGAGGTGGAAAGTACAGAAAAAATGTAATTGAGTAAAAGTACCTTTACTTTGCTTAAATTGTACTCAGAGTAAAAGTACAATTACCCATCTCAAAATGTACTCAAGTAGAAGTACAAAATTACTTCATTTACAATGTAATTTGAGTAAAAGTTACTTAGTTACTTTCAGTTGTTTAATGCAAAAAAAGTATGAGTCATGTATCAAATTCAGCACAAGTTTTTTTAATGAATATTCCAAAGTATCAAAATACAGCTTTTGACTAGAAATCCACTCCAACAATGCAGACCTCCGCCAAGGAAGCGTTTTTTAGAACATTTAACTACAATGTGACACCCATTTTTTTGTTTTAGATTTATACAGTGTAATGGAATGGTGAGGAATCTTTTAAAAAGTCCTGGTTCAGGTTTGTGATCCGGATCACCACCAGAATTGAATCACTTTGGCCATTTTCAAAAACAAAGTCTCATCCAAATCCGTTCATAACTCATCACTTATCTTCACATCCTCACAACATTGTTCACAAGAGAGAATACAGTATCGTAGTACAGTAGTTGGAAGTATGGTAGTAAATGCAGCATACCATAGTCATGGATAATAACACTTGATGTATACTGTCTGTAGTTACATGACTAGAATTTAGCCTTGAAATCTAAATTGAATTGAAATCCCAAGGCTCAGAGAAATCTAGTACACATAGTCATACGGTACCCTACTACTATTATCGCAAACAGGTATTACAATTTCATAATAACACAATAATGTATAAAAGCATGGTTGAGATAGTTACGGTAGGGACACATATACACGAATTTGGCCAAGCGAAGCAAACTTCGCCATTCATTCCTATGAGAGAGGCGAAGGCAAGCAAAAGCAAGCGAACAGGAGGGAAGGAAGAGAGATCATTAAACCAAGTTTAATATTATGCAAATGAGGAACGAAATCACCTGCGGCGGCCCAATCAAATCAACAATGTATCTGTGACATTCCATTTGATTCGCCGCGACGACCTGATGACGGTTGAGCTGTCACTGAATTTCGCCTCTCTTTGCCTCGCTCGTTTCGCCACCTATGTGTCCCCACCGTTAGCCATGGAATCTAGAATGTACTCTGGATGGAGCAATAGAAATTCCTATCCTGGTTACAGTCTTACTATAACCCATTGCACGTGAAAATTATATTGTGTCCAGACCACACAATTTAATTAAGTATGCTCAAATAATCAGATAAGTTCATTATTGTCGAAATTAGTTACATAACAGTCAATGAGGGAGAATTCTTGTTGCATTAACACATACATTTGTTGTAGATGTATGTATGAATTTATTTTTTTATTCACAATATCATATTCATTTATGGGCAATAAATGTACAGTCATATAACCAGTAAATGTTTTCTAAAATCCAACATTGCTTGGATGTAAAGACTACCCTTCCACGTTGCATGGATGTAATGATCCCATTTCTACCAAACAAGGCAGACAGAGGGAGGGCTGTTTACCAACACAGAATAGGGAGGAAAGGGCCTGCTGCTCATTACCCCTCTCTCCTCTCTCCTCTCCCCTCTCTCCTCTCCTCTCCTCTCCTCTCCTCTCCTCTCCTCTCCTCTCCTCTTCCCTCCTCTCCTCTACCCCCATCTCCTCTCCTCTCCTCTCCTCTCCTCTCCTCTCCTCTCCTCTCCTCTCCTCTACCCCCATCTCCTCTCCTCTCCTCTCCTCTCCTCTCCTCTCCTCTCTCCTCCTCTCCCTCTCCCTCTCCTCTCCTCTCCTCTCCTCTCCTCTCCTCTCCTCTCCTCTCCTCTCCTCTCCTCTCCTCTCCTCTCCTCACCCCCTTCTCCCCCACTCTACTCTCCTCTCCTCTCCTCGTCCGCTATTTTCCCTTCCTCTGTCCCAGACCAAGTGCAGTCAAGATGTTTCTAGTTGTACGGTCGCTCGAGATGTTTATGGTCTGAGAGACATTTATTGTACTTGGTGTGCCATACCAAACTGTGAAGCCAGTTTCGAGATTAACTCTCCTCCCCACTCCCTTACACACACACACACACACACACACACACACACACACACACACACACACGCACACACACACACCTCGTCAGAAGGCGCCACGTAAGAGGAAGAAAGCGTTGATGTGCCGTGATCTCCATGTTGTGTGAGGAGGGGACGGGGCCCGGCCCGGCCCCGCAACACAAAAAAAGACAAGCGAAGGGCCCGCGAGAACAACAACAAAGAAGCAAAGAAGGGCCATGTGACACACACTGTGGAATGCGCCGCATGAAAGAGGGGCAGGCGGAAATGGTGTGGAACAGCCAAACATCTGGCACACAGCACGTGGGGAGGGAGAGGGAGAGAGAGAGAGAGCAAGTAAGCAAGCAAGCAAGGGGCCTCTAGCTCCAGTCGGTGTGTGTGTGTGTGTGTGTGTGTGTGTGTGTGTGTGTGTGTGTGTGTGTGTGTGTGTGTGTGTGTGTGTGTGTGTGTGTGTGTGTGTGTGTGTGTGTGTGTGTGTGTGTGTGTGTGTGTGTGTTTATGTTTTTGCTTGTTTGTCCGTGTGGCTGTTTTTTGTTTTGTATTGGTGTGTGTGTGCGTGCGTGCGTGTGTGTGTCAGAGAGAGAGAGGAGAGACAGAAAGAGAGAGAGGAGAGAGGGCGTGAGGGCGTAAGTTGCTAGAGAGAGGCTGTGTGTGTGTGTGTGTGTGTGTGTGTGTGTGTTTGTGTGTGCGTGTGTGTGTTTGTGTTTGTATGTATGTGTGCGTGTGTGTGTGTGTGTGTGTGTGTGTGTGCGCGTGCGCGTGTGCGTGTGTGTGTTTGTGTTTGTATGTGTGCGTGTGTTTGTATGTGTGTGTTTATGCCGTTTGTGTGCTTATGTCGTGTATTGGCACACACACAGATCTTTTTGTCTGGATAATGTGCGTGGCTGTATAGGCGTACATGCATACGTGTGTCTGTGAGCACATGCATGTTTAGTGTAGTGCGTATGCCTGCATGTATGCAGTCTCGTCAGTGTTCCCACCACATGAGTATGTACGTAATGTACATCAGACGGCAGACTGTGCCGGCTCCAGCACTCCTAGAGCGAAAAAAAGGTCTGAGAGACAAACCAGATGTGGAAAAGCAGTAAACACAAGCTCCAAACAGAAATAAACTCCTTCCGACACATTTCTAGTGGCCTGAATAACAAGATGAGAAGGTGCAAATGTGCTCCATAAATTTCCCCCACAGATACAATGTCCCTTGCGTTATCCATGGCAGCACATCCTTGGTTCAGAATGTTGAAAAGCTCCAGCCAATTGACCTGTGGCTAAGGCCCGCCCTAAAATGTTGATTGACCAATCACAGCGTAAAAAAGAGGTCAGACCGTTTTTGACTGACAGCGCTGAATTGAATTCGCAGACCTCTCGTCTTTTTGGTCTCGGGAAGATATTGCTGTCTTATTTTTATGAAAATATGGTTGGAAATGATTAGTGTTGCACGATACCATTTTTTGGCCCCGATACTGATACCTGGCTCTGCAGTATCGGCCGATACTGATACCGATACCACCCTATTTGAAATGTATATATATGAAGGGCTGCAGTGCATACTACTTGGATGTAAAATCATTGCATGGCTTTGTCAGGCTGCTGCCTACCTTTGTGAAACAGGAAAAAGACTACTACAAAGTGAATCCAGCAAAACGTTTTATACTTTTTAAATACCTCTATGAAATAACTAATTTCAAGGCTGTTTGTCATACAAGCATCTGTAAATGGTATCGGTGCCCTATTTGTTTGTACTCGCCAATACCGATGCCACCATTTTAGTGCCGATCCACCGATACTGGTATCGGTATCGGTGCAACACTAGAAATGGTTGTAACACAGATGCAAGTTCCTAGGTAATAGGAGGTATTGCGAGGTAATAGGAGATGATCACTTTTCCCCCCTTTCTCAAAACTGGTCAAATGCTCACGACGATATTAAAGCATCAAACTTTTTATCTGTCTGACCTAGCAACTGTAACTCAAGGGGGCGGGGCTTAGCCAATGAACGAAGCAGCCCTTCAGCCAGGTAAATGAGCTAGTCAGTGAAATCACCTGTGTTAGAAGCACAGGTAGAAGGGATATCTGGCAGGACTTTTACTTTCTCAAGCCAGTTGCTCCGCCCCTGCTGTTGTCCACATCCTGTTACTGGAAAAGGTAGTCGCAATACGCTTTGATGGTGTAAAAAGATGAGGAAATGCAGTACATAGGGTATGCACAGTCACACCAAATGAAAGGGTGCTGGGAACCTCAAATAAAGTTTCATGAAAAGGCAAGAAGGTTCCGCACACTCTGAGTACTGTATGTGACAATGACTTGACTTGAGTTGACAATGATGCAATTTAATCTGATAACTCTCTGGTCTATGGCCTTCCTCCATGATGGTGTAAACACAACAGAACGCAAACGATATTCCTCTTATGCAAGCCGGTGACCTCCAGCAGCCAGTGTTTGATTGGACAGTGCGATGGTGTTTGTGCCCCCATGCAGGTGAATGGTGTTGGAGGAGCATCCCTCTCTGGCGATGACAGTGACCTGGAGGCAAGACTAAACAGCTGGAACCTCGGGGTAAAGTGCTCCTCATTTCCTCCTCGCCTCTTCCTCAACTCCTCTTTTCCTCCTCTTTTCCTCCTCTCCTACTCTCCTCACCGCCTCCTGGGGGCAAACCTACTCTGTGTGTGCGCATGTGCTCGCATACGTGAGTGGAAGTGCTGTGTGTGTGTGTGTGTCTGTGTGTGTGTGTCTGTGTGTCTGTGTGTCTGTGTGTATGTGTGTGTGTGTGTGTGTGTGTGTGTGTGTGTGTGTGTGTGTGTGTGTGTGTGTGTGTGCGCGCGTGCGTGCGGGTGTACGCATGCATGCCTGCAAGCGTGTGTGTATGTGTGGGCGTGCATGTGTGTCTGTTTGTGTGTGTGTGTGTGTGGGTGTTGTTTATCTACCTTGGCCAAATCTGTTTTGTGTGACAAATTGCATGGAAGTACTGTTGCCAAATCTGATTGTGTTCGACGAACATTTAGCTACAGCAAACACAGAGCCGTGCTTGGCAGTACCAGGGCTGATGAAGATTGGAGTTAGCAGGCCCTGCCGTGGCCTAACGGTAGAGCACTGGGTTACTACGCTGGTGACCCGGGCTCGAATCCGGCCCGGGTCATTTGCCAATCCTACCCTGTCTCTCTCTCTCTCTCCTCACGAGTTTCCTGTCTCTCCTCTACTGTCCTGTCAAACATTAAGGCAAAACAGCCCTACATTTTTTTATTTGATTTTTTAAAGAATGGAGTTGGCATAGCTAGAGAAGCGAGATATTGTATTATAATATTACTTACTATATCTTAGTATAGATAGAAGTTAAGATGAACACAGTAAACATAGCTGAGAGAGATGTGAAGAGTTACACTCGCCTGTCTTGCACTTCGGCGAAATGTGTTTGAGATCCAAGAGGGCTAAGCCTTAAGTGTAACTTGCAGGTTAAACACCACTAAATCTCATTTTTTAATACACAATGCACAAACACAGTAATAGACCATTTTCAATAGCCCACATACAATATAACTGTCCACTTTTGCCAGCCTCTCTACTAGAACCAAAATGGTTGGTAAGCCTACATCCACAAGCGAGAGCTGAGCCAGAACTTTAGTTGGACTCCCTCTATCTACGTCATAAAGGCTCTGCCAGTGAGGAGCCCAATACTTCAGAAGTAGCTGTAAAATGATACATTTTCATAAAAATATTGCAGTTTGGCTTTGTTATAGACTGTGAATTTCACATATATGTTTCAAAACACCTCTCCTGACAACATCCAGTATATATTTAGTTATAAATTTAACCTAAACGTTACCCTTTAAGTGCCCCCCTATCTGGCCGCCTGTCTACCTCTGGCAGGACTGACTTCATCTCCGTAATCTGGAGGGAAAGAGGTTATCAGAAGGTGATCTTGACTTCTCGAAATCTAGGAGTCATACTTCGAACATCCTCTCCTTGTCCACTGTTCCTCTCTCTGTTCCTTGTCTCTGTTCCTCTGTCTTTTTGGCTGTTCTCTCTCTCTCTCTCTCTCTCTCTCTCTCTCTCTCTCTCTCTCTCGTACGCGCTCTCGCTCTCTCGTGCTCTCATGCTCTCTCTCTCTCTCTCTCTTGCTCTCTCTCTCTCTCTCTCTCTCTCTCTCTCTCTCTCTCTCTCTCTCTCTCTCTACGTTATCAGTCCCTCTCTACCCACTTCTCCTGCAGAGTAATCTGTCTGTCCATCGAAATAGGGACGTGAGACTCTGCACCTCTCCTTGCTTCTCCCCAGACCCGATAAGAGAAATGGCAAGGGGCATCCTGGCATTACCTGAACATCTTGTTTGCGTTACGCCTCCCTGCCCCCATCTTGGTGTGAGTGCTGTGTAGGTCTTCCAGACATCCAGCCTTCCAGGCTGTCAGGCAGGGCAGTCAGACATGCCAGGTAGGCAGGCAGGCAGACAGGCAAGCAGGCAGACAGGCCAGGTAGGCAGGCAGGTAGACAGGTAGACAGGCAAGCAGGCAGACAGGCCAGGTAGGCAGGCCAGGCAGGCAGACAGGCCAG
>NC_085858.1:22933222-22938222 GCF_034702125.1 Engraulis encrasicolus
ACCTGATTGTAGGAGATGCTGTTCACCAGTTCACCAGTTCACCAGTTCACCAGTATTGTTCACTTGTGCATCTGGAGAGCATTTAAGGCAATTCTTGTCCATGTACACAAGGGAAAGCACTAACACCATCCCCCCACCCCCCCCCCCCCAGACATGCGCGCACAAACACACACACACACACACACACACACACACACACACACACACACACACACACACACACACACACACACACACACACACACACACACACACACACACACACACACTGACTCATGCATCATGCACGCACACAAACACACACACACACACGTATGCACACTCACACATTACAATACATTACATTGCATTTGGCAGACCCTTCATAACCAAAGCGACTTTCAAAAGAGGACATAATCATAGCCAACATCACGAGCAAATACACAGACACAGACACAGACACAGACACAGACACAGACACAGACACAGACACACGCACACACACACACACACACACACACACACACACACACACACACACACACACACACACACACACACACACACACACGTATGCACACTCACTCATGCACACACAGACACAGACACAGACACTCACACACACACACACACACACACACACACACACACACACACACACACACACACACACACACACACACACACACACACACACACACACACACACACACACCCTATCTGTTTCAGCCTTTCTCTCCCCTCCCTCTCTCTCCCTGACTGCTGCTGAAGAGAGGGAGAGCCATGTTGCTCTGAGCTAGTGCTGCTTTCATGAGGGGAAATGGTGCGTGACCTGGACTCCTTTAGCTGCCCATGAGGGTTATGGGGGGGCAAGGGAAGGTGTGTGTGTGTGTGTGTGTGTGTGTGTGTGTGTGTGTGTGTGTGTGTGTGTGTGTGTGTGTGTGTGTGTGTGTGTGTGTGTGTGTGTGTGTGTGTGTGTGTGTGTGTGTTTGTGTGTTTGTTTGTGTGTGTGTGTGTGTGTGTTAGCGCGTGTGTGTCTGTTTACAGTATGTGCGTGTTAGCATGTGTGTGTGTGTGTGTTAGCATTTGTATGTGTGTGTTAGCATGTGTATGTGTGGGCTTGTGTGTGTGTGATTGTACAGTATGTGTGTGTTAGCATGTGTATGTGTGTGATTGTGTGTGTGTGTTAGCGCGTGTGTGTGTGGGGCATGATGGGCAAAGAGTCCCAGTTCTACTCTACCGTCTACTGTTTCCTATCGTCCATCTTGAGACAGATTTATTTCGCCACGGCGTGACTGTTGTACATTTTATCCTTTTTCCTTGCCCATTGGCCTCGCCAGAGCTACAGAGTGCCAACTTTCGCATTTTTATTTTTCGTCTCTTGACACGTTATCTCTTTTTCACCCTCTTTTTTCGGTCTTTTGGTTGCACTTGCACCTTCTTTCAACTGTTTGGCGTTTGGTAAATGGGTGAAGGCTAGGGTGCATCAGTTGCCCCCTATGAAAAGATATCGCCTTGGCCCTATAGTAAAAATGTTCTACACCCAGTAAAAACACACTGTGTAAAATATTTTGAAATTTGGATGAAGTCTACCGGGGCCACCAGCCCCATGAAAATAGAAAATAATGGTGATAGTCAGAATCTTGGAATAGAAATGGACATTTTGCTGCATAAAGCTACCCAATAAAAAACATATTGTCTCAGCTCTGTGATAAAAAATTTCTATGCACAGTAAAATCACTCTGTGTAAAATATTTTAAAATTTGGATGAAGTCTACCGGGGCCACCAGCCCCATGAAAATAGAAAATAATGGTGATAGTCAAAATCTTGGATAGAAACAGGGCTGGACTGGCCATCTGGCATGGCGGGCATTTCCCGGTGAGCCCCGCACCCTCGTGGGCCCCCATTTTTTTTATTTTTTACATTACTGAAAATAGGGGCCCATGAGGGTGCGGGGTCAGTTTTCCAGCATTAGTAATAATGAGGGGGCCCCCTTAAATCCAAAAGTGCCCGGGCCCTATTTATCGCCCAGTCCAGCCCTGAATAGAAATGGACATTTTGCTGCATAAAGCTACCCAATAAAAACATATTGCCTCAGCTGTGTGATAAAAAAAATGTTCTATGCACAGTAAAATCACTCTGTGGAAAATGTGTTGAAATTTAGATTAATTCTACTGGGTCCACCAGGCTCATGAAAATACAAAACAATGGTGATAGTGATGGGCAACCTGGATTCCAAAGTCCAGTGCCACATATTCCAAATATAGCCAATATAATGAACCAGCTGACCCACTGCCAGTATCAAGCAAGAGATTGCGAAGTTGTATGACTTTTGTGTGCTTCACCTGTGGGCCTACAGGATTGTACAGGTAGCTGTTAATACCTGGTGGAGCATCTGTACTAAAGCTGTGAATGCTCCTTGGAATGACTTGTGTTTTTTTAAGAAATCCCTGCAGTAGTTCAATATAGTACATACAATACAACTGTATGTGATGTTGGAAAGAGTGGCTTCCCAAAACCTGTACTTAAGTGGCTTCTAGGTATGTCATGGGTATCACCAGGTCCAGATTTCATTGCCAAGGGCCTCTTAGGTAAGTTATGGTACTCATCTGATGGAGTAAAGTGAAATACTACCACAGGCGATGGGATAAAGAAGTAATGGCACTCTTCAATAAAGTTGTATTGACCGCTTTGTAGCCTAGGCATTCCAAGGAACATTCACAGCTTTGGTACAGATGTTCCTCCATGAATTGTAGGCCCACACAGGTGAAACACACAAATATAACAGTCATGCAGCTTTGCAATCTCTTGCTTGATACTAGCAGTGGTCCAAGGCAGCAAGGAATTGAGATTGTGTTGCAAAAGAGCAAATATGCCTAAATATAGCAGTTTGACCATCAGTCTGTCCTGAGACTGAAGTCTGTGTAAGTGGATCGACTGAATACACATCCTGCTTAGATATTCCTTCTGTTTGTGCTCCCAATACAGGTGATCTCACTAATTACCTCATCAACCTGGCTTAATTGGTAATTAGGCTCAGCTGGTTCATTATATTGGCTGGGGCAAATGTGTCACGCGGTTTGTCCACCTCTGTTTTAAGACAATGGCAAACCTAGATTCAAAAGCTACAATCCAGTGCCACAGATTTCAAATTACCTGGTTTTACCTGTCCAATTGCCCTAACTGGAAAGGTAAAACTAGGTATGTCATTTGGAATATGTGGCACTGGACTTCAGCTTTGGAATCCAGGTTGCCCATCACTATCACCATTATTTTGTATTTTCATGGGCCTGGTGGACCCGGTAGAATTCATCTAAATTTCAACATATTTTACACAGAGTGATTTTACTGTGCATAGAAATTTTTTATCACACAGCTGAGACAATATGTTTTTATTGGGTAGCTTTATGCAGCAAAATGTCTATTTCTATTCCAAGATTCTGACTATCACCATTATTTTCTATTTTCATGGGGCTGGTGGCCCCGGTAGACTATATCCAAATTTCAAAATATTTTACACCGTGTGTTTTTACTGGGTGTAGAACATTTTTACCATAGGGCCAAGGCAATATCTTTTCATAGGGGGCATCTGATGCACCCTAGTGAAGGCCCATGTTGACTTTAGTGTAGGAAAGGAGAGAATGACAGTACACTCTTCTTTTGTTCTCCTCTTGTTCTGTTTTAAATCGTAATTGTTTTGTTGTGTCAAGCGATCATCTGCTGTTTCTTGTGCTCTTGTAGGAGTGCCATGAAAAGCATATCAATTAATCAATCAAATAAAATGCTGTTGTTTTCATTAAAATCAAAGGCTATTGCAGAAAAAAAGGTTTTGCATTCACCTGTGTTTTCTTTAATGCCACCTCCTTCTACTTAAAAATTCTTTGACATATGTTGTCCAAGATTTTATACCATATGGATTATGTCATATGGATTATGCCATGCGTCATTCCAGTTCAACGTCATGCAGTTCTTATACACTAGTTTATCTGTGTGTAATGCTGTGTGTGGTTAGCCTGGGAGTACCCATGCTGCCGTGCGCGTTCTTTTCGACTTGTGATTTAGTCTGGCGTTTGCCGCCAGACAAGTGTGTGGTGGTAATGCGGTACATTGGTTTATGGTAGGGAGGCAAACGATTAATCGAATTTAATCGATCAATGCGTTAAGCGATTAAAAAGCATTAATTGCAATTAATCGACAATTCAACTGACAAGAGACCCAGCTGAAATGGGCATGTGAAGTGTGTGTGTGAAGTGTGTGTGAAGAGGGTTGTGAATAGTGGGAACATTTAAATCACCTTTGGATTAAAGAATTGAAATAGAATTAATCGCAATGTGGTATTTTATCTCAATTTTTAATTACAATTTTTTGATTTAGTAGGTTTTTTTCGAGAAACATTGAGATTTCGGGGGGGAAAACGCCGCTTATCAATTAATCGTAAGTCGATCGACAAGGCTATCAACTAATGATCAATGAATTAATCGATAATTTGCATCCCTAGTTTATGGTAGCTCTAGGTTAGTTCTACTAGAGATGATTGATGAGGAGGAGACGGTTGATCTTCATGAATCAATATGACGTAAGGTTTCTTTAACCAGGAAGTGGTCCCATTGAGTTCCAATAACTCTTCTGCCAGGGAGTCCTGACCAATGAATACGGGTGTGATGCCCATTTAGGAGACCGGCATCGATCACACTTTGTTGTATTGGTTCTACCTTTGGTTCTAGTGAAAAAGAATAAAGTCCGGAACACTGCTTGTCTTCTGTGATCAGAAGCGCAACGTTTTGACCTTCAGGTCTTCATCAGGCTTTCTTCACTTGGATTATTACTTTTATTGTCCTGCACCTGGCCCATCGGGTGGGGATGTGCACACATCTACTCCTCTGAACTCTACCTTTGGTTCTACCACAGAGGTACTACAGTATATGTTCTGCCCTCAGACACTCAATTTTGCATCTGGCTCCACAGAGAAAAGTGGTTGGCTGAGAGGAGCGGCTTTGAAGGCCAGTGTAGCCTCCTGATG
>NC_085858.1:22940722-22945722 GCF_034702125.1 Engraulis encrasicolus
AGCCATTAAAAGACATCAAGTTGTTTTGAAACGCAAACTGAACACACTCACAAAATTAATCTGACAAAGAATGATACAGTGTCCCAACATCCCAAGTTTCTTAGTTCACCCACAATGGACTATATTTATGCCCCCGTTCGTGAGGATATATCTGTGTGTATGTGTATGTGTATGTATAGAAATAATGCCATTCTTGTGCTGAGCCCCACTGTTTCGTTGCGTAACAAGATATATCTTTGAGGAGACGGAGCTTGTCCACAACTAATCCAGCTTTCCTATTCTTCCGAAATATCAGCTCATCACTCTCTCTACTATTCCCTCCATCCTCCATTTTCTTTCTCTCTTTTGCTTTCTCTTTCTCTCTCTCTACACTCTCTCATCCCCACACACACACACACACACACACACACACACACACACACACACACACACAGAGACAGACAGACACACACACACACTGTCTTTCTCAATGTCGCAGCACCTCTCTACAGGCTGGATGCCTTTGAGATGTCCTACAGACATCTTTTTAGTCAGTAGGCCGTGCAGTATGTCCATCATACCTACAGTATAGGAGTGCATGTATGTGCATTTTATAAGCTTGTAAAGTGATTGGGGTGTAAGTGTAAGCGGCAAGATGCTGGAACTCATTACTCATGCAAAATGCAAATCCTTCATCATAAGGATTCCACATGAAAGGTGGGCACTACCGCATCTGAATTAGTTGGCGTTCAGTCCAAAAATTTGCATGCTCATCTCTCAGAAAGGCACTTTGTTGTCACCCAACGTCCGACGGGCAGACATAGGGGTGGGCGATATGGGCAAAAAAAATATCTCGATAAGTTTTAGAATTTTCACTATAACGATAATTTGACGATAATTTCCAAAAACACTTGCAAAAACCAGTAGGGCTTATTTCAGGAGGGGGGGGGGGTAATCAATGTGTTTGAATTGTACTGTATGGGAATTTGGCAGGGCAGGGCAAGTAAAGCAGATCATTTGTAGGCCTATGTAGCCTAAACTGCATGTTAACAAGAGGTCTGCATAAATGATGGCATGTCTACACTAGACTACATCACAAAGCATGGCAGTATAACAAAGCTACACATTTATGCTGTCTATTATTTGTGCATGATTCCAGACTAATTTCAATTCTGCACTGGAGGTAGTAGTGCTGCATTTGTGTTGTAACTGGGGAGGGACAGAGAGTTGGGAGAAATGCTGTGCTGAAGAGCTTTTGAATTTAATAACATGCATATGCTCTGGTCTGTAAAGTAATACTTCATCACTTGGCATGAAAACATATCCATGTAAATAAAAAATAGTTGTATTATGTATTGCTTATGATTCTGTTATATGACAGCCATTTTTGACTGGAAACAGTGCATGGATAGGAAACTAGGGCAGCTGCAAATTGCATGTGTTGAATTTCACACATTGTAATTTAACTCACTGCGCCAGTCTAACTTAACAGTACTTGTCCACCTAAGCAGTTATGCCAACTATACATGCAGGTGGGTGTTTGAGTGGTGAGTAACAGCCACTAATAGTTGTAGAGAACAACATTGCTTAGCCTAGTTCGCTAACTAGCATGCTAACTAGCGATTTCTCAGACCAGAGACAAAGCTATTTATCTTCCTAACTATTTGGCTTCCCATAATCACAGACGGTTGCTAAGTAAAGCACATAGTTTCAAAACGCCCTCAGCATCATCAATGGCTGGTTTAATGGTTGAATTCCTCATGTAAATCCACCATTTGGATAACAGCAACTCTCCTCCACTGCCCAGCAGCAGCAGTGCTGAGTGACACGGTCGGAATGACGGAAATCTCTCTCTCCCTGTCAGGCAAAACGCTGCAGCCCGCCCCCCTCAGTACTGTCTGCTCATTGGTTCACAGACTTTATTCTCCAGTTCACAACAACATTACTATTGGCTGAAAGGCTTGGCTGTCGTCGCTGTCTGAATGAGTCCTGTCACAGCGCTTTTGTTGATTTTAGCGACTTCATTAAAATATCTCGATATTGCAAAATTACTCATCGTCAAAACAACATTTACGATAATTTCGCAGACGGTATATATCGCCCACCCTTAGGCAGACGCATCGGCCTCACCAGGTCACAAATCCTGTCACCTGACCCATTTTTTTCTTATTTGCTCGCTTTGCTTACAAGCAAGAAAGGACATTTGAAGGAAGGGGAGACTTGTGATTGAACAGAACCTTCCGACCTGAAGACTGTGCTCTCTCTCTCTCTCTCTCTCTCTCTCTCTCTCTCTCTCTCTCTCTCTCAAGAATAATACAGAGAGAAAAAAGTTTCAGATCCGAGTTTGAAAAACTTTTTTTTTCGTTTTTTCTCCCCCGCCTTCCACCACTGTTGTATGTTTTGCTTTGCATCGCGCTGCTCCTTGAAGTGTGGCTGTGAAGAAGGGCTGATGTGACAGACTGGTGTGTGTGTGTGTGTGTGTATGCGTGCGTGCGTGCGTGCGTGCGTGCGTGCGAGTTTTCATATCAGCATCTGCGTGTCTGTGTGTGTGTGTGTGTGTGTGTGTTTGTGTGTGTGTTTTCATATCAGCATGTGTGTGTGTGTGTGTGTGTGGGTGTGTGTGTGTGTGTGTTTCTCACATCAACATCAACATCTGCCTGTGCCTCTGCCTTGTCTATATTCTCTATCCTGAGTGACTTCGCCGCTTCACTGGAGCTTTGCTCAGCTCCCTTCTGCTTGCTGCTCTTCTGTGGTCGCTGAGATCGCACAAGAACTGGTGGCAGACGAAGAAAGGGAAAAGAGTTGTTTCACAAGATGTGTGTGTGTATGTGTCTGTGTCTGTGTCTGTGTGGGTACGTGTGTCGGTCTAGATGCAAATGTGTCTCTATTGCGTGCGTGCGTGCGTGCGTGCGTGCGTGTGTGTGTGTTAGTTTACGAATGGTTGAAGAAAGATGGCGCTGATAAAAGCAAAGTAGCCGTGCACTAACTCCCTGTCTAAGTCAGATAACTGTAGCGAAGGTACCCTAGGTGTCCTTCAAAGACTCCCTCTTTGGCGCCTTGCCGGGCTGTTCAATACGCGTGTACAGCCTCTTAAGGGTAAGCAAGTAAGTACTAAGTGTTGTGACGGAGATGGTTTGGTAAGCTCTCGGTTTAGTAAGCTCCAGGAATGTGTACCAAAGGAGGCCTTTAACGTGTGCGAAACGGGATCTTTTCTCCCCACTGAGGTGCCATGTTGAGCACGGCAGATTTACCGCCTGTCGTTTGCAAGTGTGCAACCGTTTTTCTGAAGGATAGTACTTGAGCACTTACAGTCTTTAGTCTACATAAAAAATATGATGTTCGTTAACAAATATTGTTGTTTCTTGCCCTCTACCTGTCTTTTTGTTTTCCCTTTTTCGCTCTCTGTCTCTTTCTTTAACACATGCGCAAGCACACACACAAACACACACACAAACACACACACACACACACACACACACACACACACACACACACACACACACACACACACACACACACACACACACACACACACACACACACACACACACACACATGGTAAAGCTAGCTTTTAAGTGTGGCAGGTAAGAAAGAAAGAGGGGCCTGGCCCCCTCAGGTCTTGAACAGATTTTCTTTAATGGAGCGCTTTTCCATGGTGATGGGTTTGTTGCTTCCCCCAAACAAACAGCCCTCCTCCCCTCCCCTCCCCTCCTTTCTTCTCCCCTCCCCTCCCCTCCCCTCCATTCTTCTCCTCTCCTCCCCTTCCCTCCATTCTTCTCCTGCCCTCATGTCCACTCCTCTCTCGCTTTCTCCTCCAATCCTATGTCCCTCTCTTCTCTCCCTCTCTCCTCCACTCCTCTCTCCCTCTCTACTCCACTCCTCTCCTCCACTCCCCTCCATTCCTCTCCTCCCCTCTCTCGTCACCTTCACTCCTCTCCCCCTCTCTCCTCCACTCCTCTCCTTCCCTCCCCTCCCCTTCTCTCTCGTTCTCTCCTCCACCCCTCTCTCCCTCTCTCCACTCCTCCCCTTCCCTGAACTCCACTCCAATCCTCTCCTACCATATCCACCCCTCTCTCCTCCCCTCCCCTCCATTCCTCTCTCCTTCTCTCCTCCCCTCCCCTCCCTTCCATTCCTCTCTCCCTCTCTCCTCTCCTCTACTCCTCTCTCTTCTCCTCTACTCCTCTCTCTTCTCCTCCACTCCTCTCTCTTCTCCCCCTCTCCTCTCCACTCCTCTCCTCCCTTCTATTCCTCTCCACTCCTCTCCTCCCCTCTATTCCTCTCCACTCCTCTCCTCCCCTCTATTCCTCTCCACTCCTGTTGTGTATCCTCTGAGAGTGCCCAGGCTAGCAGCAGGGGTCGGCGGCGCGCTAATCGCCAGCAGCCTCCATATCCAGCACAGCGCATGACTCTGCAGACCCCTCCTACCTTGCACACACACACACACACACACACACACACACACACACATACGCACGCGTGCACACACACACACACACACACACACACACACACACACACACACACACACACACACACACACACACACACACACACACACACACACACACACACACACACACATACAAAGTATGTCATGTGCTTAAGTGTCTTCGGAACAATTCAGTGTCTTCTGAAAACTTCTGCCTTGACAACTCACACAGCGTCATTCACACAGAGACACAAATCTACACACACACACACACACACACACACACACACACACACACACACACACACACACACACACACACACACACACACACACACACACACACACACACACACACACACACACACACACACACACACACACACACGTAAGCAGTTATCATCCACAGGGGAGTCTTCTTGTTCTGCAGGTGACCTCATACAGGCATAAACAGCAGTCAGTTCTGCTATACTCTCCTTTACGTTCATATGCAGCACCATCAATGGTTCCATTACACACACACACACGCGCGCGCACGCGCACACACACAGACACACACACACACACACACACACACACACACACACACATA
>NC_085858.1:22953222-22990722 GCF_034702125.1 Engraulis encrasicolus
TTAAGCTACCAACATTTATCTCTAATAACCTGTACAGAAGAGTCACAGAGAACTTGAGTTAAATTCAACACTTGCAAGGAGGGTGACCAGGAGACTGCTTTCAGTTACAATGTCCAAGATCACTCTGAAAACAGCCTCCTTCTCCTTACGTTTTATTGAAGGAAAGCCCTAGTTACAATTTCGGTTTCAATTGGTCTAAGGGGAGGGGTAATTAGCTAAACCAGTTGAAACCAGTTTACACAGTAGCATATTTCTTAGCAGAATACCAGTTTACACAGTAGCATATTTCTTAGCAGAATATCTTGTTATTTAGCTGAAACAGACTGAATGTGACCTTGTCCTTTTCTCCTCGCCTAATGAGAGAGTGTTTGCTACAGTTGAAGAACATTCCTGCTCTCTCTCTCTCTTTCTCTGGCCTGCAGGCACAGAGCGAAAACAATGACACATTCAGAATATACGCACATACATATGCCCTGACTTAAAGCCTGGGGACAAGAGTTAGACAAAGTGAATAACTTATGTACATTACTCCAACATTTCCCTCCTGTTATTCAATTTGCACTATCTCGCAGTTGCCAAACATGATACCTCTGCATTAATCCACTCCATAACAAACAAAATTCATAAACCCATAATACATTCATAAGGGCATTATCCATAAACACACAAAAATACAGATTTTTAAATGGGTATAGCACAGTTAAAACTTTTATGGTGTCATTCTAATCACGTAAAGTTAGGAAGAAATAGAAATCATTCCTATGTTTCGAACATACACATAACTGAAGAAATAGAAATCATTTTCTTGTTCTCCTAATGAAGTTTAAACACACATAAGCAATGTATGACAGGTGCTATTGAAGTTTAAACACACATAAGCAATGTATGACAGGTGCAGGTACCATGGGGGCCGCTAGGGGGGGAAAGCAGCACAGATTCCAAGGGCCCAAGCACTGAGAGAGGGGCCCCCAAGGGCCCCAAAAGTTGAATCTCCCATGGGGCCCAACATCCCTGGCAGCGCCCCTGGCAGGCACAGGCAACACTCACCCCACCATCCGTGTGTGTGTCAATTATCCTGGGATCTGTATCCACTCACAGAGTCCATGTCCATAGAAAATGTCCAGCACCTTTTTCGTCTCCAGTTTGTAAGGAAAAACACAGTCTCAAGCTTGCTTCCACCATTGGCTTTGGGAAAGTTAACCCTGTAAAGGTGAGGGCAACGCCTTGTTCACCCCAGCAGCACTGAGACGGACGGAATGTAAACATTCAATCCCTTTTTGATGACAGGTCCACCCCCACCCACAGCAACTGGGAGGGTCTGTCCACGCCAAGTCTCCCTAGATTGCCGTGCAAGAGATGTATCGTAACCCTCACGACAGTGGGCTCAGCACTTGGTTTGGACAGTCTTAACGTGCATCTGACAGCACTTTGATGAACATCCAATTACTGGCCTAAGCCTTGATTTTGGCAGGACCTTTTCCTGTCGAGATGAACAAGAACAGAGAAAAGTACTCTACACATAGACATTTATCATAGTCAGTGTATCAGCCAAATCAGCATTGTTGTAAATGAATGTTTCAGGTTAGGTTAGGGGTGAAGTTTCAGAACAATGTTTCATTTAACATGTGCCCTATACACACATTTGTTTGATGCACTGATTAATCCTAAAATATCTCTCCTGTTTGAGATATGTGCCATCCACATGACTCAATAAGACTGAAGTAATTTCCGAAACAGACTTTGAGCACAGTAATTGTCCACACAAAATACCTGTTTGCATCAAACTCTGAAAAAGAAAAAATCAAAAATGAATAAACCAAAAATGAAAATTCTGCCAAACATCTCCCCACACCCTCCATTTCATAGGTACATATATCAAGGCAGGCTTCTTCAAACATTTGCTTAAAGACAGAAGCTCTCAGTCAACTCATCCACACACAGTCAGTAGTGTGGAGGAGGTGCGCAGCTGTAACAGAGTAGAGAGCATTATAATAGAAAAGAAACAAAAAAAAACGTTTTGTTAGTGGTGACAAAACAAAACCCAAGACAGACCGACCATTGTCTCATAATCTATACTCAAAATAAAATAGATAGCACTACATTCCGGGAGAACAACAATTATCAAGATCACAGCAAAATTATGAAAAAGAAAATTACTTAATCCCAAAAGTATAACATGAAACCGACTCTGGTCATATCTGACTATTGTGGCTCACGTTTAGAGTACAGTCCATTACTGAATAGGCCATAAACGCAGACTGAAAAAATATGGTTACTGCATCCAATGTAGCCCTGAAAATACTCTATGCACAGATGGACATAATAGGCAGAGAAGCATAACATTAAGCATGCAGTACAAAATTACTTTAATCATAGTATTAGCTGGCCTCACATAGTAGTTAGGTCTGCATAAATCCCTCTGTAACAGAACTAAAACATATTGGCATGCAGTCCTCACTGTCCTTCTGTCATGAGGTCATGATGATTTAGGGCCTAGCCCAACTCCTGCCAATAATGTCAGTACATTCAAAAATAGGGAGTGGAACACAAAGTATGGGAACACCTACCATCAAAACACTACACACAATTAACAATCTGGCACCACAAAGCATCTTACTGCTCACATCGTTACAACAAATAAGATAGGGTGTTTTTTTTTTTTTCTTCTTTTTTTTAGTAATTTGAGAATCCAATAATATTTGTGGATATGCTTAGGTTACCTTGAGCATTGTGCCTTGCACACACTATACATGCTCTCCAAAAAAAATTTGAATAGGAATTAAAACCATAAGTAGTATATGCTTATCTCCCTCCTGTTGAGACATGGCTTAGCCCATGGCTCCATCAAATTAAAATGAATGACATTTAGTATTACTACTCTCCACTTTCTCACACCATTCCAAAGTTGCGCATTGTCATCACCCAGACATACAGATCACTAGATAAACCAATCAAAATGTAAGAGATAAAAAGAAAGAACACACAACTGCCATTGTAAAATACGCAACTTTAAAAGAAAAATGAAACAACCAGACAGACCCTTTACCTACGGTATAAAGGTCAGACCTTGTCTAACTTTAGGTCAAACGTCGCATGGTTTGAAAGAGAAAGAAAAAATGACATGATACATTTTTGTCTAAAAACATGATAAAATTAGACCAACCTTTCACTATTTGCCTTGTGCAAACACTTAATTTTAATCTTAACTTTTGAATCTTTGTTTGTATGAAGTTTCAATCTCAGATTCATCGTTAGTGTACAGTGGTGGTTCCCAACCTTTTTCTTAGGGGACCCATGTTTTTACTATGTTAAGCTTTGGTGACCCAACCACGCGAGCGCCCGCACGAGACGGAGTCACAAGATGCCCTCCGTTTCCTGCGATAACTTATTTTAGTTATTTTATTCCTCAATTCGTCTTTGGTCAAATGAATAAATGTTTAATGTAGCACTTACAATTTGTTTCGTCTATGCATTTATTAGTTAAATGCTTTGTCTTTTATTCAACATGGGCTATATATATTTAAAACGAAACCCCTTAAAATCAAGAGGGCTCCGCGACCCCCGTTGGATCTTTGGCGACCCATAAGGGGGGTCCTGACCCATAGGTTGGGAACCACTGGTCTACAGGTAGGCCTACTTATCTTCACACAGGAAAGAAAAGGGTGTTTCAAGACCCTTACACAGATTAATTCTAAGTATGGCACGGTAACACATATGGTTTATCCGAAAATAACAAACCAAACAATTCAAAACAGTAATGAAATGAAAATACAGAGAGACAACTGTCTCTTCCTTTGTAAATCAAACAAATGAAAATATAAGGATCCCAACGTCCCCAAATTCAAACTTTTAAAAGCAAGTAGAAAACCTTGACATGTCTCATCACCAGGGTGGAAAGTAACTAATTACTTTTACTCAAGTATTGTACTTGAGTAGCTTTTATGAATACTTTGTACTTTTTAAGTAATTTTTTAAATTAATACTTTTACTTGTACTTGAGTACATTTTGACCCAAGTACTTTACTCAATTACACTGGAACCTGGCCTGAGTACTGAGTAAACAAAAAAATGACTGAGAGACAAAATGCAATGCACAATAATGACACAATCCGCCGGAAATGAAAGTTTGTGCAGGATGGCACACAGCATTTCCACTATTTTACTCTCTTGTATCAATGTATTGGATGATGGCTGGTGCCAAGCAAGAGATAGAGGTTATGGAGGACGATATTCAAGAAAATAAACATGACATTCTCAAGAGGAAAGCTAATTAAAAGTAACTAAGTAACTTTTACTCAAATTACATTTTAAGTGAAGTACTTTTTACTTTTACTTGAGTAGATTTTTAGATAGGTACTTTTACTTGAGTACACATTTTCTGTACTCTTTCCACCTCTGCTCATCACACACCTCATTCAATACCAGGCACTGCATAGTGCCAAACATGTGAAGCAATGTTCATACTTATAGTATTAAACTAATGACAATGATAGATATTTGACATAACTTTAAGCTGTGGTATTGTTTTATCCTAGGTCGGTGTTCAGTTTTAGGTTTTATTATAACGGGTGCTGCCCCTTTAATTAATCCAACATCACAGGGTCCCTTAGACCAGAGTTCGGTGGGGACTGGTTTTAGCAAATCTTCCTCCTCCTCTGTGAGAAAGAGGTTTCATCCTTCTTCCTCTAACATGTGTATTCCTGATTGCATAGTCACTGTCCAAAACAGGGCCTTTTTTCGTTAGGCCTACAGTAAATCATGAAAGCAAAACTCTTTTGCAAAGTTAACATGTTCAGGATAGTCCATTTAAAACAATAGCATTTAATGCACAAACAACGAGTAGGCCTATCACAAATATAAACAAATAGCCTTCAAAGTCTCTTCAACCTGCTTCAGCTTTCTTTACGTTCAGTTTCACTTTTCCATTGTTTATACAGACTGGGGAAACCTGGCGAACCCAGATTCCACAATTAAATTACACCTCTTTAAACCAACCAATACCCTACTTGCACAAACCATCAAAAAGAGACCATCGCAACGTTACGCTTTTCTTACACATAAAGGGCCAGGTAGAAAGGGCCCGGTGGCCTTCACCACGGTTGGTGATTTCTTACTTAAGACAATGCATTAAACATTAACAATCAATTGAAAACAGTTGCCTAAAGAAACAAACATAACTCCACAACCCCATTTTCTCGTGCCAAAAATAAATGGGTAAGAATGTGTGGAAAAACAAAATCATGACAAAATTCTAGACCTCAAAGTTGAATTGTAGAATAAAATAAAAGGCTCCTTCTTTTTTTAAAAATTTTGTTTCAACATGTGCACTCACAAGCTTCGGCTAACTCTGAACACAATAGAGTACCTCCTAGGGGTGGAACGATTGACAAAATTCACGGTGCGGTTCATATCACGGAATCAAGGTCACGGTTCTCGTTCATCAGCCTTTCAAATGCCCTCTTTCAAGTGGCTAATAGAATCAGACCTATCACTAAATATCCTACATATGGTTTGTATAGGCTTATAATGTGAAAATGGTGTGATTTTAATTGTGTCATCCTCTGATTGGTCTTATATACTAATGTATTAATCAGAGAGACTGGGTAAGATACTCCTAGAATCTCTACTTAACATATTTTTCTGGGCAGTACATGAATTGCGGTTTGCCACGGACTGCATTTCACGGTTCGGTATGGTGTGTGAATTATACGATTTCGGTTTTCGGTGCGGTTTGTACCATCCCTAGTACCTCCACTAAACACCCAAAGTATGTCTTCCACTCTCAGACATATTATAGGCACTCACTCCACAGATACACACGTACACTCCACAGACACATATACAACCTCTCTCACACACACACAGTGGGGTGTCCCACTAGGACAATTCATACAACAAATAGGGCCCACACAGACAGACAAACAGAGATCACAGTTGTTAGTAAACATATCATATTACTATATGTTATCTGAGACATTAACTGCTCAGTGAGTAATCCAAATGGCTGTCATTTGCTTTTTCACACTAGTTTTGCTATAATTTCAGAGTTTTCAGATCTACATTTTTTGTTTGTTTGTGGGCAATGCCTTGCCCAGTGACCCTTTTCTCCACATATAAAGCATTTATCAAGTATTTTTCTATTCGTACCGCTTTATCCAATAACACAAAGGTGCTATTGCCGTAGGGTCTTCTTTTTGTACTACTTTTCAGTCTTTACACGATAGTTCTTCCAAGAACTTCTCTCTGTCTTTGCTTTGCCCCGTTCCCATTTTGAACTAAAATTTGGCCCAGTGGTTCTTTAATACCTGCAGTATTCTAACACTGGGTTTTTGCAACAAGGTAGCGATCAACGACCGTTGTGGTAAGGTTCTCTTCGACCTTCTCAGGTGGAACCTTCTTGCATACGAGCATCCACAAGGGCTCACTACTTTACTCTTGTTGAATTGGTATGAAACACAATCACCTAATGGTAAATGTATTTCCTTTCATACACACTTCCACACTTTTCTCAACACGGAGAACACAGATTTTAACTAGTTTCTTCTAAACTAGGGGAGTCTGCTCTCCCTTTACTTTACGTAGTCCAGTCTTTAACTTGTTCAACGACACAGAGGAGTCTGGCCTCCTATTTTACCTGATAGAGTCTAGAATTGTCAGGGTTTTACTCTCTATTTACCGTCTTTCACATTCAATCCTTTTGAATAAAAGACCTACTCACAATTCTCTGTTCTCTTGGGGTATTCCGTCAACCCTCAGATCCCAGCCTGCGAGGGAGGGACCAGTCCCGCAAAGGGTCTTAGTGCTGTGGCCACAGTCTTCCTGGATCTCACTCGCACGCTGGAATCGTCAGGTATCTTGGAATCCGGTTCGAAAGGACCAATTAAATGTTAGGTTTAAGCTACCAACATTTATCTCTAATAACCTGTACAGAAGAGTCACAGAGAACTTGAGTTAAATTCAACACTTGCAAGGAGGGTGACCAGGAGACTGCTTTCAGTTACAATGTCCAAGATCACTCTGAAAACAGCCTCCTTCTCCTTACGTTTTATTGAAGGAAAGCCCTAGTTACAATTTCGGTTTCAATTGGTCTAAGGGGAGGGGTAATTAGCTAAACCAGTTGAAACCAGTTTACACAGTAGCATATTTCTTAGCAGAATACCAGTTTACACAGTAGCATATTTCTTAGCAGAATATCTTGTTATTTAGCTGAAACAGACTGAATGTGACCTTGTCCTTTTCTCCTCGCCTAATGAGAGAGTGTTTGCTACAGTTGAAGAACATTCCTGCTCTCTCTCTCTCTTTCTCTGGCCTGCAGGCACAGAGCGAAAACAATGACACATTCAGAATATACGCACATACATATGCCCTGACTTAAAGCCTGGGGACAAGAGTTAGACAAAGTGAATAACTTATGTACATTACTCCAACAGTGTGCGTGAGCGGTAGGTTGTGTTGGTGGTTGGTGGTTTGAGGCGGCGTGCCGTGGCCCCAAGTGTTTGTGTGTTGATACGGTGCCGCATGCTTTTTCCTGCAACTTCAAAGGCGCTTCGGCGTGGGGATGTCAATATTTGCTCAGGTGTCCGTCCCAAACACACACACACACACACACACACACACACACACACACACACACACACACACACACACACACACACACACACACACACACACACACACACACACACACACACACACACAGCCAGACGTCCAGCCAGCCTACCTCAGCATTCGTCCACCTCCCCTAGGGAAGGGTTAGAGCAGTGCTGGGTGCTCGCTGTGGGGGTTTTGGGGATGGTTGGTGGGAGGGAGGCGCTTTGAAAATGTGCCACGCCACTTCCAGGGACCAAAGCAGGTCTCCCTGGAGAAGGCACCTGCCCCAAGCCCCATGGGAGTAGCCATGGCCCCGCTGCCCACCCACCACCAACACTCTCCCTCCCTCTAACCCTCCATCATCACTTTATCACATGTTACCACCATCTCCTCTCTCTCTCTCTCTCTCTCTCTCTCTCTCTCTCTCTCTCTCTCTCTCTCTCTCTCTCTCTCTCTCTCTCTCTCTCTCTCTCTCTCTCTCCCCTCTCTCTCTCTCTCTCCTCTCTCTCTCTCTCTCTTCTCTCTCTCTCTCTCTCTCTCTCTCTCTCTCTCTCTCTCTCTCTCTCTCTCTCTCTCTCTCTCTCTCTCTCTGTGTCCATCTGGCCATGTTTGCTCTGACGGCCTGCCATATGTCCGCAGAAATTACCTGGCAAATGTTTGTTCATGTTGCTGCTGTCACCTGCACTAGATTTCTCTGCCAATTCAAGTCAATTCAATTACCACTAAGCGGCTCTAGTAGTGGGACAGAGCATATCTTGCATTGTCTAAAAACGTCATCATATATTGCATACAACATACTCTACTACATAATAACACACAGAATCTCTGTATACATACTCTATGTCTGTTTATCTTTGCCTGTGTGCCTGTCTGTCTGCTTCTCTGTCTGCCAGCCTGTCTCTCTCTCTTTCTCCCCCTCCCTCCCTCCTTCCATCCCCCTATCTCTCTTTCCATTGTGCCCGCCTCAAGCCTGGCTCGTGTGCCTTTGCAGGCATCAAGCTCATCTGCATCAGGCAGGCCGGCAGCACGTACATCATAACCAGGGTCAGGATCCCTGCGCCTCGCCTCGCCTCGCCTCGCCTCGGCCTGCTATCTCCCATCAGCTCCCTCTCCAACCCCCAAACATTCCTCATACCACATCAAAGTGGCAGCCGCCCTGCATCTGCTGAACAATAACAGGGGGCCTGCCTCCCCGACCGCCCGCCTGCTCGTCCACCCACACCCTAGCACAATGGGAAGACTGTTAGCAGGACCTGCCGAACTGGTAGTGCCACAGCCAGTGCAGAGAGACCGAGGGAGAGATAGAGGGAGAGGGAGAGGGAGAGGGAGAGAGAGAGAGAGAGAGAGAGAGAGAGAGAGAGAGAGAGAGAGAGAGAGAGAGAGAGAGAGAGAGAGAGAGAGAGAGAGAGAGAGAGAGAGATAAGCAACAAGAGAGGATGAAAGAGAGAATGTAAAAGGAGGAATGATGACTAGCCCAAGACAACAGCTTTGACAAAGCCCCACTCAGACATGTAAAATAGACTCTTCCATATGGAACATATTGGGTCCCAATCTTTTGATAGTAATGTCAAATCATAGAAAACAGTATTATTCAGGTATTATTCATGCGTAACCTATTGAACATAGCATTTCTCATTAGAGACACAGCAAGAACTTATTTCTGAATTTGCCATCACAAAAATACATGGATGGATGTCTCAAAATGTCCCACCGCTGGATGAGAATAAAACTTAAGTAAGGATCCTGTTCTGACTCAAATGACTCAAACCTTTGCCAAGGGGCATTATTACGACCTTAATATCCTGTCGCCCTTTCAGCTTTTTATTAACCATTTGACAATCCTGGCTAAATCTGTTATGCCATGCCTCAGCTTCAAACTGTTTTAAAAGAAGCTGTTAAAGCTCTGTCAAAAAACAGAAGTGACCACATTATTGCCAGCCTTACATTGGCAACATTTTGTCACAGACTTCCCCCTACAGCGTACATAATTAATCACTTAAAAACAAGACATGATATGTCCTAGCTGTATATTTTCACCTGTAAATAGCAACTGAGCCTGATATCTAAGCAGAAATGCTGTATGGGACTGTTGCCACTATGGAACACAGTGAAGCAGAAACTGGAAACATCTTTTTTTGATACCTGTGTACTCTGTTAGCAGTTTTCATTTGTAGACGGAAGACCCAGTTGTTGTCGTTTGTTTCCTTGGCGGTGCATTGATTTTCTTTTTCATACAGTCTGTTTTGGTTATGAATATTATCTAACATGACTCACAAGTACCCTGCATGTCAAACCCATTGAATGGTAGGAAAGGAATGTACCATGTAAAAAAAATCCTAATGCATTCTCATGGCCATGTTTTGGAGACTTGGAAACTTAGAGGAAGAAAGCCACCAAATATTTTAGTAAAACTGATGAGACAGATAGACTTTGGCGAGAGTTCAAAAACTGAGCATTGCTCAGAAAGCTAATAACTAGCAAAATAAACTGTAGAATCAGATGCTGGAACAGAGTTGTAATTCTGTATGTTATAGTGTGTATGTGAGGGAAAAAAACATTGAGGTGTTCTATAATGTCTTCCTAATGATTCTAAATCACGACAGAATGCATTATACATGATGGACGATGGAAACTCTGAACAAGTCCTCTTTTGTCTCCAGTAGAAAGATGCATACTTACTTTGACAGCTTTGCCAGTCTTAGGAGGCGAACGGAGAAGGATTTGTCTGCCTGAGTTCAACTGAGAGGGAGGGGAGGATTTAGAAAGTCAGAGCAAGAGAGAGGGAGAGAGAAAAAGAGAGAGAGAGAGAGAGAGAGAGAGAGAGAAAGAGAGAGAGAGAGAGAGAGAGAGAGAGCGAGAGAAAGAGAGAGAGAGAGAGAGAGAAAGAGAGAGAGAGAGAGAGAGAGAGAGAGAGAGAGAAAGTGAGAGAGAGAAAGGATAGAGAAGGATAGAGAAAGAGTGATATCTCCCTCTGGTTATTCCCCTCTAGGGAATAATATAGCTATCGTTGGGGTCTGGCGTATTATAGAGGCAGTTACAGATAACATACTTAGTGGCAAGTCGATGATGGGGGTTAAAGGGATCGTCCTCCCCTTTCCAAAGACGCAAGTGTCTGCCACAGAATGCTGGACATGCTTAGACTCAGACGAATCATGCAGAGGGGGGGAAAAAAGAGAGCAAAGTGAAGTGGAGAGAGATAGAGGGAGGGAGAGAGAGAGAGAGATGTTTTTTCACCCCTCCCTCCTCCCTGTTGCAGACAAGGCTGTGCATAAGAATGTTTTCCACTCTCCATCAGGAGTGGGGAGCATCTCTCTAGACCAGTGTTTCTCAACCTTTTTTTAAGGCAAGGCACCCTTTCAATTCATGAAACATTTCAAGGCACCCCAAGCCAACAAGCTGTAACATGGCATGGCATCGCATCCGATACCACACAAGCTTAGAAAATTAACACATTTGGAGACGTCATACAACCTACGTTTGAAGTTGCAGCTTACTGGGGAGACCTAAAATTACTTTATAGTGCGTAAAAGGCAGATGAAAGATTCCACTGACTAACCATTCATTTATTAATTTAGACAAATATTATATTACAAAATGTATTTATCAGCCATGTTTCCGCGGCACCCCAGGGTGCCTCGGCACCCCTGTTGAGAAACACTGCTCTAGACGATGGCTGATCTCTGCTGCTGCCGCATGTGCTGCCCAGATGAAGCAGGAATTGAAAGCAGAGAGATACTGAAGGCACATGGATCTGGGTCACATGACGTGGCCTATACGTGTCCAACCTTTGTTTGTTTCTTTCTTTCTTTTTTTAAATTATTTTTTAAGTGAGCTAAGCTCGCTCTTTCACAACCACTTAAGAACATCTTGCACATAGACGTCCAGTGAGATCCTGCCTCCTTCCCGCAACTTACGTCAAGATGGCCCTCAGTGCAGTCGTTAGTCAGTGGTGGTACAGCGCACACACTGGCTTTTGGTCTGCCACAGCGCTGGAATCAGGTCCGTCTCATCACCGAGTCTTGATATGAGGCAGATGCGTCACTGCGGGCAGCTGAACCCCACAGGTCCCTGTGTCACCACGCTTTTGGTCACATTAAATTACTGTCCCAAGTATTTTTTTTTGTGTGTCGAATCGCATGTTTTGATTCGTGTGTGCGTGCATACGTGCTTCGTGCGTGCGTCTGTGATTAAATCACTGTCCCAAGTATTTTTTTGGTGTGGAATCTCATGTTTTGATTGGTGTGTACGTGTGCGTGCATGCGTGCGTGCGTGCGTGTCTGTGTGTGCCTGTGTGTGCCTGTGTGTGCCTGTGTCTGTTTTATTGTTCAGATCCTAGAGCGTAAGAACAGAGAGATGGAGGATCTTAAGACGCTGTTCAAGGGCAAACAAAAGGAAGCGGAGGAGGCCATCCGGATGTTGGAGAAGAGAGGTGTGTCCGTCACGTTGGCCAGCACTGATACTGTACAAAGCCGAAAAAGGAGTTACTGAAAGACCAGGCAAAGTAGCACAGAACAAACTTTAAAGGGACACTGTGCAGGAAATGGTCAAAAAAGGTACTGCAACTATGCTGCTCATTGAAACTGGGCTGCCTATTGCCAAATTTGATCTTTACATGAAAGTTTGCTAAGTAATAAACAAATATTTTCTAGTATGGTCCAAGTACAGTCATTTTTGCAGCTAAAAATGGCTATTTTTGGAAATTCAAAATGGCGGACCATGGAGAAGATCCCCCTTTTCATGTATGAAAAGTGCAATTTTTCCAGTCATAATGAATACTTAGAATGTGATGCTGGTGGTAAGTATTCATGAAAAAGGTAACATTAGTGAATGGGCAGCATGAATTCTGGAAATAAACAACTAAAAATCTCACACAGTGTCCCTTTAACTCCTCCACAGGAACAGTGCTAGTGCGTAATGTTTTTCACAGTCATCTCACTTGATGGATAACCTTCATACTCTGTTGTAGTTAGCGCGTTGAGAGACTGAGACAGGAAACAGAGGACAAAAGTCCACTAGGGCCGTTACTTTGTGAGTAATGAGGAGGAAGAGAGTGATGAGGCTTTTCCTGACCAATCCCAGGTGCTGGCAGCTCGGCCCAAAGTGTTTGGGCTAGCAATACTAATTGATCTATAAATACAAGGAACATCTGTCTCTTTGTGCATGTTCAAAATGACAGGTGTCTTGCTAATGGTGTGAGTGATTGCTGTGCCAAGTCTGATGTTGCTAAGGCTGAAAATGTTGAATATATCACTAATAAACAGCGTTTATTGCCTCGTCTCTGACGGTGTGGGAACCATAGCCACTCCCCTGTGAGCCACCACCCAGCTGCATCAATGAGCCCCATGATATCTATTAGTAACAGCTATAGAAAGTACCATACTACATGAAACACATTCTCGGGTGAATAAATATTTACATATTTTTTGCAACATTTGCACACCATTTCTCCTGTTGTGTCTCCAGTGGTTAACTTAACAGTGTCCTTTGTCAATATTCCACATCCTGCTGTAGTCCAGAGCCTGGTCCGCGAGTCGCAGGTGATCCGGGAGAACAAGGAGAAGCAGATCACTGAGTTGAAGAAGATGGCTGAGCAGAGCGCCGACTCCCTGAGGAACGAGTGGGAGAAGAAGGTAGAGTAGCGTAATGAGCTCACACGGCTTAGCAGGACTGGACTGGGGCGTTAAAAAAAACAAAAAAAACAGCCGGGCTTTTTTTTTCTTTTTGGCTTAAACTGATACGCACTACAGTACAACCCATTTTCATACTATATCCTGTTTGACACAATCCAGTGTCTATATTGCAGACGGACCAGTGGGATGCTCCCTCTAAACTGTGGGCCAGTTCCTAAAAAACACAGAGACACAAACCAAAAACAATACCATCTGTCCTTTGGGACGATCGGATCATCGGGAAAATGCCCTGTATGCCAGATGGTCAGTCCAGCCCTGTGGTTTAGCATACCGCACAGTACAGTACAGTACAGTACAGTACAGTACAGTACAGTACAGACCAACCATAGGAAGAAGAAAGGGAGAGAGCTCCCATACAGCACTTCAGACTGCAGACCATGGGGAGAACTCCTAGAAAGAGTTGCCCCAAGTTAGAATTGTGTGTTTCGCAACTACATCAATCAAGAAGCACCAGGTGTTGTGTGTGCTCCTGGAGGATTGCCATTGCATCGCGTTTCTTCAGCATTAGATGAAATGTATGTTAAACCACTGCTGCCGCGTGGGTGGACATTTTCCTTCTTTTTTTTTTTTTTTGGTAGAGATGCCATTCATTTCCTTATCTCAGAATTACAAAGACACAGATATAATTTCAGATTCTTTCTTAAGATATATACAAGAAGGTGGTAGGCCTACCATACCTTCCTCTATACCTTGAAATTGTGTACAAACTGTGTGGTTCCATTACAATTATTATTCGTCAGAAGTCTCGACAGGAGATACATGTGTGTAAAGCTCACAACCCTTTGCAGCACCTTTGGCCCCTGAAAAAATATAACATGGTGGCATCAGACATCCCGCTGCTTGCCTGTGTGTAATATATTACTCTAACTTGACTTATAATGTTAAGTCAAGGCTAATTCTAGGGTTATTGTTAACCATTTGACCTACGTGGCCAAAGTTTAAGTTAGAAATAAAAAACAAAACCTGCCATAATAGTTTCCTTCCATTACAAGTTACTTCACTGAGCAACTGGTTCACAGTTACTATCGAGCGATGTACCTGATTCTGTGCTAGCTGGATCTAGAGATGCACCGGATCCTGATTTTTAGGATCCTGCCGGATCCGGATCCTGATTTTTAGGATCCTGCCGGATACCGGATCCAATGCTTAAGATCCTGCCGGATCCGGAACCGGATACTGGATCATACGAAAGGGCTGAAACGTATACCGGATCCTAAGAAAGGGTTGAAACACATAGCCTACTCGCACACGTGGGCCCTTTTTATTACGTTGGCTCAAACTATTTTTTAGACTCATTAGCTTACTGCCACACTGCCTGCACTGCCTGCTTCCAAAGGGCTTTCACTCCATGCAGCAATTGGGGTTGTGAAAGACTGTCTGAAAAACCTAGGCTAGAGATGCACCAGATCCTGATTTTTAGGTAACTGCCGGATACCGGATCCACTGCTTAAGATCCTGCCGGATCCGGATCCTGTGAAAAAACCCTATTATCCTGCCGGATCCGGAACCGGATCTTGCATCCTGTGCATCTCTAGTTGGATTTTGGGGTTTTCATGTTCTACTGTTGTACTTACACCCTAAATGTACTTATACGTACTTGCACTTCTATGCACTGCTGACCTCTGACTTCCTGTGGTTAGCTGCACGCGTCCGTGGCGGAGATGGAGCACGCCAAGTTTGAGCTGCAGAAGAAGCACACGGAGAACATCCAGGAGCTGCTGGAGGATACCAACCAGAGGCTGGCCAAGATGGAGGTGGAGTACACCAGCCAGACACAGGTCACGGTGAGTAAAGTCATAATGATACACACAATATATCATTAACACACATCTTCCTACATACTATGGCCAAGGTGGAGGTGGAATACACCAGCCAGACACAGGTCACAGTGAGTAAAGTCACAACACACAGCACAGCATACACATAATACAGCATATCACAAATGAACACACATTAGCACTCATACATAGTGGTACTATGGCCAAGATGGAGGTGGAGTACACCAGCCAGACACAGGTCACGGTGAGTAAAGTCATAATGATACACACAATATATCATTAACACACATCTTCCTACATACTATGGCCAAGATGGAGGTGGAATACACCAGCCAGACACAGGTCACAGTGAGTAAAGTCACAACACACAGCACAGCATACACATAATACAGCATATCACAAATGAACACACATTAGCACTCATACATAGTGGTACTATGGCCAAGATGGAGGTGGAGTACACCAGCCAGATCACGGTGAGTAAAGTCATAACACATAAAACAGCATACACATAATACAGCATATCACAAATTAGCACACACATTAGCACTCATACCTGTACATAGTGGTACATATGGTACTGTGGCCAAGATGGAGGTGGAATACACCAGCCAGACACAGGTCACGGTAAGTAGAGTCATAACACATAACACAGCATATCACAAATTAGCACACACATTAGCACTCATACCTGTACATAGTGGTACATATTGTACTGTGGCCAAGATGGAGGTGGAATACACCAGCCAGACACAGGTCACGGTGAGTAGAGTCATAACACATAACACAGCATACACATAATACAGCATATCACAAATGAACACACATTAGCACTCATACCTGTACATAGTGGTACATAAGGTATTGTGGCCAAGATGGAGGTGGAGTACACCAGCCAGACACAGGTCACGGTTAGTAGAGTCATAACACACAATACACGTATACACATAATACAGCATATCACCAATGAACACACATTAGCACTCTCATACATAGTGGTACATACGGTACTGTGGCCAAGATGGAGGTGGAATACACCAGCCAGACACAGGTCACGGTGAGTAAAGTCAAAATACATTACATTACACTTAGCTGATGCTTTTATCCAAAGCGCCTTACAGGAGTAGTTACAGGACAGGGTATTAGTTACAGTCCCTGGAGCAGTGTGGTCTGGTGCCTTGCTCACCATGGAAGGGTGGGATTCGAACCGGCAACCCTCTGATTTAAAGTCCATCCCCTGAACCACTAGGCCACGGCTGCCCCAGCACATAATGCGCTGCCCCAGCGCATAACACACAGCATAATTCACATAATATATCATTAACACACATAATATATCGTTAACACACATCTTCCTACATACTGTGGCCAAGATGGAGGTGGAGTACACCAGCCAGACACAGGTCACGGTGAGTAGAGTCATAACACACAATGTACACATAATACAGCATATCACAAATGAACACATACATTAGCACTCACACATAGTGGTACATAGAGTTATAACATGTTATAGTAGAGTTATAACATGACAAACCTCCTAATACACAGCCTATAGATGATACAGCACATCACACATTAGCAAGTACATTAGCACTCTCAGACACTCCAGCACACACGGTGGCCAATATGGAGGTGGAGTACACCAGTCAGACCAGGTCACGGTGAGTAGAGTAGACAGGGTTCCCACTGGTGCTTGGACTCCTTGAAAATGCTTGAATTTCAATTAAGTGTTTTCAAGGTTATGAAAATGCTTGAATTTTTGGTGAAGTGCTTGAAAATGCTTGAAATTTGTGTCAAGTCAAACTTAGTAAGCCAAATAATAGGACTAAATTGTCAGAAAATCTGAAAATCTGAGGGAGTGAGATGTCAGATGGGATTTGCCATTCGACACCCTAAAATTGATTAGAATGGAGGGAATTGCATCTTAAAACCCCCAAATTTTCTGGGGGAGGACCCCCACACCCCTTCCCGTGACCTATTAAAGGTGCTTGAAAACAGACAAATTTGGTGCTTGAAGGTGCTTGAAAAGTGCTTGAATTTGTTCACGAAAAAGGTGTGGGAACCCTGAGTAGAGATACTTCACAAACATACACTACATACATGTGCAGTGTACACAAACATATCGTATACATGTATAGGTGTGTACACATGATTGCGATGTGAAGATTGCTTAAATATTGGCCTACATAGTAAAACGTCAAGGTAAAGCTTGTTTCAATGGCCTTGCAGTGTGGTACTTGAGGCACATGCTTTTTTCTCTCCCTTTCCGTGTCGTGCAGTTGACATGTTGCCCATTCCTGGCAAAGAACGGACACACACACACACACACACACACACACACACACACACACACACACACACACACACACACACACACACACACACACACACACACACACACACACACACACACACACACACACACACACACACACACACACACACACACACACACACACACTTACTTTTGAGAGTGTGTAGGGCTCCGAAACAAGGAGTATTTTGTGGTCACTGACCTTGTATTGGTGGAGAAGGGGGGGGTTGGACCAGCCTGTTTGTTTTGGGCGTGTAGGGTATTACAGCTATAATGAGTTTGTGTTTTGAGGAAAGGAGGGGTGGGGGTGGGGGATAGTATATCCATCCCCCCCAGCCCACAAGATAATTCACTTCTTTCTTTTTCTCTCCCTTTGCTTTAAAGGGACACTGTGCAGGAAATGGTCAAAAAAGGTACTGCAACTATGTTGCTCATTGAAACTGGGCTGCCTATTGCCAAATTTGATCTTTACAAGTAATAAACACATTTTCTAGTATGGTCCAAGTACAGTCATTTTTGCAGCTAAAAATGGCTATTTCTGGAAATTCAAAATGGCGGACCATGGAGAAGATCCCCCTTTTCATGTAAGAAAAATGCAATTTTTCCAGTCATAATGAATACTTTGAATTTGATGGTGGTGGTAAGTATTCATGAAAACGGTAACATTAGTGAATGGGTAGCATGAATTCTGGAAATAAACAACTAAAAATCTCACACAGTGTCCCTTTAAACATCTCGGCCATTTAGCATTCAACAACAGTCACGCGCATCAGGAAGGCGCTGTAAGGTGGCCGAGACCTTTGAATAGTCTGGAGTTTCTCAGCTTCAATGGACAGACACAAACCCCACATATACCCTCCCCATACATACACACACACACACACACACACACACACACACACACACACACACACACACACACACACACACACACACACACACACACACACACACACACACACACACACACACACACACAAGCCCTGACAGCACAGCACCCCCTCCTCCCTACCCTCTCCTCCTCTCCCCCCTCTTTAATAATTAAACGTGTTCCGTGCCCAGACGGGGCGGAGGATGAAAGCGTCCTGTGTCGTCGGATAGGAGATGAGATGAGCTGGGCCCTTTACTCCTCCCTCTCATGTTGGTTTAGGAGTGACCTTTGCAGCGCCGCCCACCTGAGCCTCCCAGCCTACGCACATGCTCACACACACACACACACACGCACACACACACACCTTGTCTGTTCTCCAAACCTGCAACCCCCAGCCCCCACCCCCCACACATGCACCGCCATCCCGTAACTCCTTCCTCTCTCCACCCAGACACACGCTGCAGCTTGGTCCTTGTCTGTTCTGCTACCTCTCCCCCACCCCACCCTCTGCATCTGCATTTGCACCTTACTCCCCCAGCCCAGCCCTAGCACCATCTCTGGCACACACTACAGCCTGGACCCAGCCCCCCCATCAGCACCACCCCTTCCACCCAGGTACATGCTACATGCCTGGACCCTGTTTGTTCAGCAACCCCCTACCCGCCACCCACCCACCCACCCACCCCCATCACCATCACCACCATCATCACCCCACCCTCTCCTCCCATGCCCATCACTACCTTCAGCCTCCAACCCCCCCCAAGCACCATCCCTTCCACCCAGACACGTTGCAGCCTGGCCTCGAGTCATCCGGCTGTCAGCTGAGGCAGGGCCGAGGCGCTGGAGGTACCTCAAGCCCCTGCACCAACCCCCTTGAAGTTTCCTCCCAGCCCCACCAAGGCCAAAGGCCTGATGCCTCTCCCCAAAGCACACCACACACACATACAGACAGACACAGACACAAGGCACACATACGCTTGTCTGTTTGATGTTTGCTCCGGCCCTTCTCTTTGATAAGCTTTGCTTTTTCTTTTCTTTTTTATGTCTTCAGACTGCACTTTTGCTTTCAGAAGAAAGAAGGGAGGCTTTTCAGAGGTATATGGATGGAGGGGGGTGGGGGATGTCATGTCACAATAGCCATCCATTTGAATGCATTCCTACCCCCACACTCCCTTATGTCTTACACATCCTACACCTTTACACCCTACACCTAGTGCTGGGCAATATGGGGGGGAAAACATGTATCACGATATGGATTAAGCTTACTTTATGATAACGATATACCGCAATTACGTATGTTTTCAGTTATTGTCTTTGTTTTCTCGTGTCTCAAAGCCACATTTCTTTAAAAATGAATCTTTTTATTCACCTTTTTCCAATTATTGACAACTTATTTACAGGTTACAGTGTGCATAGTGGCAACACGAAATGTTACTAAATTATATTAAATTGTACATTAGCTGTAATAATGGATGGAATTAGTTTATCATGATAGAAACGATAGAGGACATGTTTCACGATATAGACATGTTTCTACCACGATACCGATATATATACAGTATATCGTCATATTGCCACGCCCTACCTACCCCCACACTCCCCTACACATCCTACACCTTACAACAGGGCTATTCAATTAGAATTTCATCTGGGACACATTTCAAAACCAAGAACTTAAGTTGGGCCGCACCTTTTCAGCCATCACTAACACGGTAATGACACTTCAAATCAGTAGTCTGCAAACTATTTTTAACATGTTCTTCTGATCTAATCCCTAACCACATTCAATGTGAATGTACAAGACAAGCAGGAGAATCATAAGAAAATCACGTGTTGTACTGCAGTATCAGAACTGAAATGCGTACTGCTACAGTTGGGGGCCACGTCTGGGCCGCATGTGGACTGCATCTGGGCCGCATGTGACCCTCGGGCCGCCAGTTGAATAGGCCTGCCTTACAACCTGTTACACCCTACACTTTCCACACCCATCTTCCGTAGTCCTCTTTGTTTACGCAGCCCTCCAGTGGGGAGGAATTTGATGGGTATTTCTATTTGTATCTGAGAAGACATGGCCAGCTTGGGTTTCCACCTACACTATTTTCGTGTGCTGAAATGAATGGGCATTGCCAGACAGAAACAATTTAGTGGCGTCCGTTTTCTCCCCTCGTCTCTCGTCCCCCCACTCCACCTTTCTAAATGCATGCATAATGTGCCTTAGCATTTGAGGTTTTCATTCTCTGCTTTACCTGCCGCATCCTTGACTTTCAGGTGTTGCGGTTGGCAAATTGCGGTGGCATGGTTGCCAGGGCTGGTGTCTTCTGGAACATTCCTGTCTGCTGCGAAAATTTGTCCAAGCATGATTTTTTCCCCTTGCGCATGGCAAGAATAATGGCCTCTTTTGAGAGGCAGTGAGAAATAACACGCTTTTGTATGTTGGAGTGAACGGAGGAGACTTCAAGAGAGAATGCGAGTCGTCAAGCCCGGTGAAAAGAAGTCACGTGTCGTGCATTGCTAACCAGCAGAAGGGAATGGAAGATTGATTGAGATAGCATCCTTTGCATTCTTTTTGCGCATTGAACTCGCTGCATATATTTCTGCCGAGCTTTTGAAGTGTCTTTCACCGTGCAGATATCTGATATTCCAAAGGCTTGTGTGTGAGGTACAAAACCACTGTCACTCAGAGACATGCAAACCAACGGTGTGCAAAGGGGGAAAAAAACAGAAACTGACAAATCTAGAACAAGGGGAAGATGCAAAAATAGAAGAAAGAGTTGGATTGTGTTGCCTTGGAACAGATGCTTCGCCATTAAGCTGCAGTACTGTGCTTCTTTGGATTCATCAATGTTTGGTGTGGTCGCATTACAAATGCGCCAGATGAATTGCACATAATCAATTTCATTTGGCGCGTATCAAACGCATGTATGGAGAATGAAAGGCAGCCTATTGTGTGCTCCTGGAGTGTGCCGACGGCATTTCCCTCTGGCTGCCAACTTGTCCTGACTCATGACATCGCACACAAAACACAGAAGTCTTTTTTCATCTTCTTTCTTTTTGTCCATTTTTTTCCTTTTTTAGTTTGATTGCAGTCTTATGAAACAATCCCTTGTTTGGAATGACTTGACGACTTGGGTGTGAATCAACACGCCACGCGCTCATTCTTTCTCTCGTTGAGACATAATTGAGTGAGGCTCGCCACCATTGTTGTCTGACCAGTGATCCAGTGTGCTGCAGTCTTCAGTAAGACACGTGGGAGATAAGCGAGTGTTTAAAGCTGTTGACAGCCATCATATCATGGCTCTGGAAGCTATGAGTGTCTGACAGGAGACACTTGAAGTGGGGGGAGAGGACTGATGGGGGAGAATGGATGGCATGCCTGTATGCCTGAATGGTAGGGGCTGCTGGCAGTTCCGAGAACAAAACAAATATTAGGGGAAAAAATCTTTAAAAAAACTGCAGGATTGAGTGAATATGCGCTGTCCATCATTGTGATGACAACCATAAAGGTTTTATTGAAATAATCATCGTTGAGGCCTCACTGCAGTGTCTGAAACTCGTCTCGTTATCAACACTGCCCCACCATCAGCAGTGTCAGAGCTGTCACACACTCACATTTCCAAAGAATTTAACTGGCATTTGCGTAGGTGTAACGTTAGATAAAGCGTATGCACTCTGTGAGTGGTAGAAGTCAACCTTGTAGTGATGGGATAGGCATAACGTTGTCCTGGATCATTTTCAATTATTCAATGAATGAGTCACCAAATATATTAATTCTTTATTAATCAGTCACACGTGGAATACATTGTTCCCCAAGCCTGAATTGTTTTAAAAATGTTGCATAATGTTAGTTTTGCTGTGATGGTGGTGTAATTGCATCCAAAGTGACATGTAGGTAAAGCACATTAAGTCAAAATGTGTGAAAAGACAGTTCCTTGAAAGACAACTGTCAGTCCATCTGCTCTTAAATTGCCAGTATCAGGAAGAAAGAAAGAAATAGTGATTTGTGAGGATCAAAAAATGAGAATAAATTCTCTGACTAAGGCACTCCAAATAAAAATGTCTTTATTAATATGACAGGTCCTACATGGACATATTAAAAACAAGGCCCACGCATAGCGGCATGAGTGCCTTCTTCAGGGCAGTCAGAAAATGTATTCTCATTTTTTGATCCTGGAAGTACTATACTAGGGCTGGGCGGTTTTGGAAAAAAATAGCATCACGGTTTTCTTGATGAAAATTGATATCACGGTTTTCTGCACGGTTTTTTGATATGCGACGATTTCCCCCCAAATCTAAAAAAGACTGAAATTAAATGTTAAAATGAGATAAAATCATGAATTTAAATTAATCTCCATTTACATTTTATCATTTTTTTCATTTCAATAATATTTTCTACAATTTATAATTTATATTTCCCTATCCAACAAAGTCTCAAATTAGAGAAAATGCAGCATCTCATAAAATAGCCTAACATCTTGACCAGAGTGCCATAGATTTTTCAAGGAAGAAGGGTTAAATGATTATAAGCAGCCGTTTTGGGCTTTTTTCAAGACAGCCCAAAACAGCTTATTTCGTTCTACACCTGGCAACACTAATTGCTTATTTGTCGTTCTACACCTGGCAACACATCCGGCGTGTTGCGCTGCCGCTGGACTAGGGAGTAAACAACAGTGGGACAGAAACGAAACAGACTGAAGACAGACACGGAAAACAAACGGATTTACTTGACATTGTGTGCATATTGTCTTTGAATTAAAGTCCAAATCCAACGTAGAAGGTATTTTGTCCCGTAGTTTGTGTCATATTGCGATGTGTTTCGCTCCTATTTTGCCCCCAAATCATTTCAAACAAATATAGCAATGTAGCAACGTATCTTGTCTGCCCATTGCATTTGAAATCTAGGCTACTTTAACTTATAAGCAGTCTTAAACAGCAGTGCTGCACACACAGTTGGGTGGTAATTAAATACAGTTAAGAATCAGATAGGCCTAACTGTTGTAGCCCGTTAACATAGCACCACATATAATTGCCTTTTATTTAACTTTGTGAGATTAAAGGTAGGCTAAATGAATTGAAATGTTTGTCATGATTCATCCATGCCATGTGTGTTCATCATGTTTCACCCTCACTAGCCTCTAGCGCGATTAACCAATTATTTTATTAGTTCAATCAACATCTTACATTGTGGTGACATTCCCTAGTAGAACAGCAACAACAGTGGACTTAGCAGAGTTGAAATGAAGTGTCAGAGACTCATGAATTAGAAGAATCTTTGGAAGTGTGACACGGAGTATGAAGCTCACGCACATAACATAGTAGGCTATAAACAACAACAACAAAACCGTCTCTCATTAAAAAGAGAACCTTGTGTAGTGTAAACCGAGATCACGTTTTTTTAAAGGTATACCGCCCAGCTCTATACTATACCTTGGACTAAAGAGCACCCAAACCCAAGAAGCCAACAAACTATCTGGATAAGAGCATGCCATACTCCACAAACTGAAAGTGATTTGTGAGGGTCAAACATGATCAGCTAGGGGAGAATATGTCATGAGCAAAAAAAATATGGCATACTGCCAGGCCTTCCACCAAATGCTTAAAAAATGAAATCCGAATTCAAATCCCTGAGAAGCTGAAGGGTAATAGCATCATCTCTTTAAGACAGACAGACAGACAGAGAGATGTTGTTGGCAGGCTTGATCTCCATCATATCAGCTCAATTAGCTGTTCGCTCGTCCCTCTGAGGCGTTATGCTCTCATTCCCTGACAGCGCTAATCTTGGCCACGTCTACTACTCTGCAGCGCTGGGCCAAGCGTGCAGTGAGGAGGGGTGCCGCCCCGGCCCAGCCAGACAGCAGCACCAGGGACCATGCTGCTCAGCTCAGCATGCATGGCTGGCCTCAGTCGGCACCCTCAACTGCAAATGAACAATCTTCCTCTCTGTCTCTCAGTCTCTCTGTCTCTGTCTCTGTCTCTGTCTCTCTCTCTCTCTGTCTGTCTGTCTCTCTCTCTCTCTCTCTCTCTCTCTCTCTCTCTCTCTCTCTCTCTCTCTCTCTCTCTCTCTCTCTCTCTCATGTTAATTCATATTGGGGCACGTGCGCCTTTTCTGTCCTTCCACCGCCCTTATGTGTGCTCTCACCCTATCTCTTTCGATCTGCCCTCTCTCGCCCTTTCCCTTTCCTTTATCCTCACTTACATTCACACACATTCATTCGTTCGCATCCCTCTCTCTCCCACTCTCTCTCTCTCTTACTCTCTCTCCTCCCTCCTTCTGTCTCTCTCCGGGGTCCCAGCTGTCTGCCATTAGCTTGCATGTCAGTCAGGCCCTGAGTGAGTGTGCTCCCCACCGCCCGGATGTAGAAGAGAGGAGAGAGAGAGAGAGAGATAGAGAGAGGAGGAGAGTTGAGGATAGAGATGAGGAGAGGGAAAGAGAGGGGAGGGAAGAAGAAGGAGAGAGAGGACAATCTGATGAGAGGGGAGAGCAGAGGGAGAGGAGAGCCTGAGGAGAGCAAGGGAGGGGAGAGAGAAGGGAGAGGAGAGAGAGGAATCTGTGGAGAGAAGAACAGATGAGAGGAGGGGAGAGAGATGGGAATCTTGGGAGAGAAGAAGAGACAGAGAGAGAGGAGAGCAGAGGGTGAGAGGAGAGTCTGGGGAGAGGATGTGCCTCCTGTGGTCCTGATGGGGCTTGACAGGCACGCCGCTCCCACTGATTAAAAGATTAGGCCCTAAATCATCAGTAGGCGTCGCTTTCAAACGAGCCTTCCTGGTTTTGATTAAGCGATTTTCAGAATCTGAATGCATTGGAAGCACTCGCTCATGTATGCTATCGGGTACAAACGCACACAGACACACACATGCTGACACATACAGTACACACACACAAAGATCTACATATACACACGGTAGTTTTCAGAGTGAGGAGTCCGCACACTTAGAATCCTTTTTGTTGTGTTTTATTTTTTCATGGCAGCAAAAAGGATTCTAAGTGTGACTCCTCACTCTGAAAACTAAAGTTGACCTTCGTCCTGCACCTTTCCCTGGGATGTGCACAATCCTCTCCTTCAACTTCATATACACACACTCACATGCATGCTCATGCACAAATGCATATGGCCACGTAGAGACTTCTTCTAATAAGACCCGTCTAGTCACATACTACAGTACTGTAGTCACAAGATTGTACTGCTGCAAAAGTGAAGTTAGAAGTGAAAAGAAGAAAGTGTGTGTGTGTGTTTGTGTGTGCGTGCATGACTGTGCGCATGCGTGTGTGTGTGTGTGTGTGTGTGTGTGTGTGTGTGTGTGTGTGTGTGTGTGTGTGTGTGTGTGTGTGTGCGCGTGTGCGTGCGTGTGCGTGTGCGTGTATGTGTAAGTGTTTGTGTGTATGTGGGGCAAAGGATGGGTGTGTGTGGTGTGGTGTGCTGTGGTGTGACGGAGTTCGGGGTAAGGAGAAGATCTAAAGACAGTGCTGCTCAGAAGAGTTTGTTAAGATGCTTCTTAAACATCAAGCGTGCCTCTTTTTTCTACCCTTTCCTATCGTGCCGAGTTTTGTGTAGTTCAAAAAAGACACAGCAGTTCCTATCAGATTGAACCCCTTTTTTTGTCTGTTCCCTGGCGCTCAGATCTCGGCTTCCCTGAAGTTTACTGCAGAAAGCCTCCAGAGACGTGCTGTCTGCATTGCAACGCTTGGTTGGTTTCGAGCTCAAGCTTTTGTTTCTAAGCAGCACGGTACAGGTGCCCGCACAGTGTTCAGAGAGTTATTTATTGTTTGTTTGTTTGTTTATCTTGGTTGCACTTTGCAAAACAATATAATATATGTGTATGTGTGGTGTTGTGCTATTTTTAATGTCAGTTCATTCATGATGAGGGTGGTGGTTGTTGTTGTTTTGAAGGGTGCACTTGACCTTAGATATTTGAATGACTGATTGTGCATAAGGTAGCATAAGCTGGCAATTATGCTTGTTGTTATGTAGATCAGTATCATATTGTGCATATCAATACACAGATGTGCAAACCTACAGTATGTGCTGCACATACAGCATCAGTACACTTTGTTTACACACACATACAGTACATGGTTATCAGGGCTAAATTAACTTTTTTTTCCGACCACTACCCAATTTCGCTGATAGATGTTAAGTCCTCCTTCAGGTCCTCCTTCATATCTCTCTCCCAACCATTCGTTGTTATCTCTTCACTGTGGCTGTAAAAAAAAGCTCCTGCGACGCCATTATCGCCAAGTTTTTGTTGTAGATTTGGGTTTTTGTTGACCTCCAATGTCCAGTGCGTCCAGTTGCCCTTTTTGCAAATTTGAACTTTTTCATGGATACCATCGCTATCAATTTTGTGTATTCCAAGTCACAGACAGTTGGATACAATTTGCCACGTAGATCATCTGAACTACCCTGAACTAGCCTGCTTGTTTCGGTGCTGCCCTGCAGGAGCAGCTGGCTCGGGAGCTGGAGGCCCGCGTGAAGCAGCTGACGGTGGAGGTGGAGAACGGCAACAGCCTCCGCCAGAAACTCACCCAGGAGAAGGCCGAGCTGGAGATCAACATCGCAGCCATCAGTGCTGAGCTGCAGGAGGCCAACCGCAGGTAGAGCAACACACCGTACAGAGTACAATGTGAAGGTAGACAAAGAGAACACACATGCACACGCGCACACGCAGAGATGCTGAGTTGTTAAGGGGACGTTTGGGTGCAGAATATTAGAAAAGGTGTAGTGCATTTACCATTTTGTCTATTTTTTTGCAAAGTAATTTCCACATATACCATTTTTCTCTCTCGATTTCTCAGAACTTCTTACCACTGCAGCTAAACTTTATTTCCACCCATTATGATAATGATGTACAATTATTTTCTCCAATACCCTATCCACCTGTCATCTGTGCAAATAAATGTGTTAGGGTGCTTATGTGCCTGTCAATGTGCGTGTTTGTGTTTGCACGAAATAAATGTTTAAAAACTGCTTGGATGTTCGTCCCACTGTGATGCACCTGCAAGCTGAGGGATGATGCATGAGTCCCAATTGAACCGTGTGTGTGTGTGCGCATGTGTGTGCGTGTGCGTGTGTGCGTGCGTGCGTACGTGTGTGTGTGTGCGTGCGTGCGTGTGCGTGTGTATGCGTGTGCGTGTGCGTGCCTGTGTGTGTGTGTGCGTGCGTGCGTGCGTGTGTGTGTGCGTGCGTGCGTGTGCGTGTGTGTGTGCGTGCGTGTGTGTGTGCGTGCGTGCGTGTGTGCGTTTGTGTCTTCAGGTGTGCAGAGCAGCAACATGAGGCTGAGCAGCAGAGGGAGCAGCATGAGGAGAGTATCCGCAAGCTGAAGGCCAACCACGAGGCAGACCTCACCCACTACCAGAAGGAGCACGTGCTCTCCACCGCTAAGGTACAGTAGGAAGAGGCAATATTACCTACATGTCTTCAGTAGGAGTTGAGAAGCGCTGTCACAATGCAGTTTGGTCAATTTCAACATGCAGTTGTAATGCTCACACTACCCTGGACTTGTCAGTGCCTGAGATTTTTTTTCTTCTTCTTCAGCCGTTTCCGTGATCCTGGTCATTGTAATGGGGGCAGCTCTTTGTTTACATTTCAAAAAAACATTTTTATTTATTCCCAAAAACATCAGCAGACAACTAGCAAAGTTGGCCTATGTTTCATTTTTTAAAAATGTAAACAAACGCTGCCCCCATTAGAATTGCTCATATCTCGGAAAGGGCTGAGCCGAAAAATGTGGCATCACCAGGTACTGACAAGTCAAGGGTAGCGTGAGCAGTACAACTGCATGTTGAAATTGACCAAACTGTCCCTTTAAGCCGGGCTCAAACTACTAGAATCCACCTAAGCCACCCGAATAGCTGAGATCGTTGAAGAAGTTTCGCCATGAATTCGCTTCTTTCGTCTTGGACATGACATTGACATGTTTGATTTAGCTAATCACATAACGGCTCTGGCTTGTCAGCCTGGGACATTCGGAGATATGAACATTCCAATTGATTTTCCCTGAACCACGTCGTAGCTCATTACCATAATATTAGCTGACTTGTAATCGCTGGATTTCGCTCTGGTCGCCCTGGTCGCTTCACCCCTGGTGAATTAGACCCGTCATAGAGAAATAATGACTTCTGGCAGTCTGTAAGCGTAGGTTGCTATTAGAGGTGACCAGTGTACACGTTCTTTAGGATTATTGCTAGTGCCCAAATAATCTTTTTTATTTTATTTTTTTTTACATCTGTGATCCAGAGCGGTATGCTTTACTGCTGTACAGGGCAAAATTTCATCATCATATGCGACGTTAAAAGATTGCATTTTGCCAGTTTAACGAGTGTAATGGTTTTGACAAGGACATGCAGACCTATATTGAATCCAAATGGTGGACCACATCTCTTGGTGCTTCTCCCCCTCTTGTTCTGACATATCTAGTTCCTGTTTTTGCTGCGATCATCACTCCCACTGTGTTTTAAATTCAACCTCATGTTTATGTAAGATATTATGTCCATACTGGTGTACACAATGTGAATTTATAAATCATAAATCATATAAATATCCTTTGTTACTTTGCACAATGCTACTACTGTTCTGTACATACCATGCACTTTAAATATTCCATTGCACTTTTCTACGTCTCCAATGTTTTGTATGCCATTCCCTGTTTATTTATTTATGTACCCCCCTGTTTTTCTTTCATACCCCCCCCCCAGTTTAGTGTCTTTTGTTGTGTTGTTGTGTGAGCACACCAAGTAACATTCCTAACAACTGTATTTTTATACTGTTGATATGGCTAAATAAACTTGAACTTGAACTTAAATACCAAATGCTTGGTTGTGTGTGTGTGTGTGTGTGTGTGTGTGCAGGCATCTGAGGTGATCGCGGGGCTGGAGGGGGTGGGCTCCAAGCTGAAGGAACAGCTACAGGAGAGCGAGCACCGCAGGACCAAGCAGATACGGGTGAGACTCGGCCCAGACGCGGCCCATATGCTATGGAATACACACATCTAGCATCAGTGATTGGAAAAATTGATTCATTAGAGACATTCTAGGACCACATTTTACAATGTTGCGTCTGTGTGCGTCTGTGTGTTTGTATCTGTGTGTGTGTGTGTGTGTGTGTGTGTGTGTGTGTGTGTGTGTGTGTGTGTGTGTGTGTGTGTGTGTGTGTGTGTGTGTGTGTGTGTGTGTGTGTGTGTGTGTGTGTGTGTGTGTGTGTGTGTGTGTGTGTGTGTGTGTGTGTGTGCACTGCAGGACCTGGAGAACAAGTCTCAAAAGGAGATGACTGACCTGCAGTTCAACAACGAGCTAAAGGTATGAGGTTAAGTCAACACACACACACGCACGCAGACACAGACATGCACACACACACCACTACACACACACACACACACACACACACACACACACACACACACACACACACACACACACACACACACACACACACACACACACACACACACACACACACACACACACACACAGCTAAACATCACACACGCACAGATAAACATCACACACACACACATTACTACTACTACTACTACTATAACTGCTTTATTTATGTCCGCAATTCATAATATGTACATAAGGACACCACTAAACACCACACACACACACACACACACACACACACACACACACACACACACACACACACACACACACACACACACACACACACACACACACACACACACACACACACACACACACACACTGTTCTGATCATTGCTAGCAGGTGTGTGTTTTGTGCTGTTTGGATGGATGGGTGGATGGATGGATGAGATGAGTGTTGGGTGGAGTGAACTGTCCACAGAGCGGCAAAACACTCGTCCTCTGGAGGATCTATTGAATGTCACGGCATGAAAGAGAAGCCCTCTCAATCTCACCGGCGGTAATCAGCTTTAAACGCAGAGAGAGAGAGAGAGAGAGAGAGAGAGAGAGAGAGAGAGAGAGAGCGAGAGAGAGAGAGAGAGAGAGAGAGAGAGAGAGAGAGAGAGAGAGAGAGAGAGAGAGAGAGAGAGAGAGAGAGAGAGAGAGAGAGAGAGAGAGGGCCCAGTTTAGAAGTCGAGATGAAAGCCAGCCCTTTGGCCCCGCTAGTTTGAATCTGCTTTGATTTGGTACCTCTGCCTTGTTCAAAGTAGCATTCAACTCATAAAACACGTCTCCCAGAGGGCCTTTATATGAGGAGCCCGGGCCCTCACTGGGTCAAGTGGGGTAACTCGCTTTTAAAAAAGAGGAGGACAAAGATGGAGAGAGAGAGAGAGAGGAAGAAAGAGGGAGGAAGAGAGTCAAAGACATGGAGGGAGGGAGGAAGAGAGGGAATCGGACAGATTGAGGGAGAAATATTGTGTGTAGAAGAGATAGAAAGAAAGAGTGTGTGTGTGAGAGAGAGAGAGAGAGAGAGAAAGAAAGAGAGAGAGAGAGAAAGAGAGCGTGCGTGCGTGCGTGCGTGCGTGCGTGCGTGCGTGCGTGCGTGCGTGCGTGCGTGTGTGCGCGTGCAGGGTCCAGTGATTGTCACCAGTGTCTGAGGCGTACTTAACAGCCCTTAGTAATTCACTCACCCGTGGTGCGACCTGCCAAGCAGCCGGCGCGTCATTCGGGGGCCGCTTCAAAGCCTCCCCGGCCCCGCCGTAAAAGTAGCAGGCCCTTAATGAAATGGCCCCTGTCCAGCGGGGCAGGCCAACATTCAACAGGATCTTGACCCAAACACCTGGCCTCCTCCGCCAACTAGCAAACCCCCCCGCTCCCATCACACAACCCCCCCCCCCACCTAGTCTAGCCACGCCTCCCCCTCCTCCCCCACTTCGACTATTCCAATTCTTCCCTGTCGACATTGAATAGGATCTTGACCCATACACCTGGCCTCCTCCGCCAACTAGCAAACCCCCATCCAACCCCCCACCCCCCACCTAGTCTAGCCACGCCTCCCCCTCCTACCTCCACCTCGACTTTGCCAATTCTTCCCTATCGACATTCAATAGGATCTTGACCCATACACCTGGCGTCTGCCAACAAGCAACCCTGAACCCCCCGTCCACACACACACACACACACACACACACACACACACACACACACACACACACACACACACACACACACACACACACACACACACACACACACACACACACACACACACACACACACACACAGCCACCTCTCTCCCCCCTCGAATATCCCAACCCTACACGATGAACATTCAACAGGATCTTGACCCCGACACACCTGGCCTCCTTCAACTAGCAATCCTGACCCCCCCTCCACCCCACATCCACACACTATACCCGCTTATCTAGTCTGTCCACCTCCCCCCCTCAACTCCACTCTCCCCAGTTCTACCCTATCGACATTCAACAGCAACTGGCCTCTGCCAATAAGCAACCTCCACCATCACCTCCCCCCTGACCTAGTCTACACCCCCTCAACTACCCCAACTGCTCACCTACCTCCTCAACTCCACTCTCCTCAACTCTACCCTATCAACATTTAACAGGATCTTGACCACCTCACCGCTGCCCCACCAACACCTGGCCTCTGCCAATGAGCAAAGTCTCCCCTCTCCATAACCTCCCTCCCCCATCATCTACCCTGCCTAGTCCCAACTCTACTCTGCTAATATTCAAAAGAATCTGCACGTGACCTGCACCAATTATCTTGCCTGGTTAACACCAGACCTAATCACAAGTGAGGTTAGGTCTGGGGAGTTGCCTATTGTAAATTCCGTAGGGGGCAGAATACTTGGCTATTATGACACACTGCCCTGCTCTCTGATTGGGCAGAGAAACTGTAAAGGGTGGAATGCTTGGCCATTATGACACAGGTACCATAATCTTGGCCGTTATGAGTCATTCTCGCCAGACTGTCTTTCAGATCGAAACGATTGCGTAGAACTAAAGGCAGTATGGGAGTTCCCAGGCTACCAATTATCAAGCTCTCCCCCCAATCCCAACCCCTTCTCACCTCAGCTTCCCCCCTCACCTACTCTAGCCCCCCCTCACCTCCAAATATCCCAACTCTACCCGACCCAAACAGCACACACACACACACACACACACACACACACACACACACACACACACACACACACACACACACACACACACACACACACACACACACACACACACACACACACACACACACACAGACACACACACACACACACACACACAGAGTAAATTTAACTAGATCTTGACCCCTCCGCCCTCACCCCCATTTAGCCCTCTCCCCCCTCACCTCACCCCTCACTCCACTACCCCCACGCCATCAGCCTCCACACATATCCCCTACCCCCTCTTCACCTACCCCCATCACCCCAGCCCTCCACACACCTCTCCTCTCCTCTCTTCACCTACCCCCATCACCCCAGCCCTCCCCTCTCATCTACAGTGCCCCAGCGCCCCTCACCCTCCATTCATCATCAAAGTCACGAGAATGAGAGTGGACACTCTGAGGCGCCGCTCTGAGGCTAACCCCAGCCATCGCACATCTGGAGCAACCAGGTTGCCATATGTGTGCAGCACACACCTGCATGTGTGTAGTGTAGTGCCGTGCAGGGCAGGGCAGTGCACTGTTGCCCCCTTTCCCCACTCCTCCAACCCCCCACCCCCAACCCCTCAAAGGCTACTGCCTCTGACCCATGCCCCCACCTGCACAGAGGCACCCTTGACAGGAGCCCCCCCCCAATGCATGAAGTGCAGGAGGGGAGGATTTAAAGGGAGCACAGGGTCTGGAGGAGGAAGAGGAAAGGAAGCGGGGCTGTTTTGTCAAGTTGAACCCCCCTCCTTAAGTGACTGACATATAGCCAAATTCCGTAGAACACTTCCCTACTATAAATAACCCTGCTACTAACCCTAACCCTAAGCCTGCCTTTCCCCTGACTAATCCGGTGCAGTAGCCCAACTTGACGAATAGCCACATTCAATAGAAGAAGGGAACTAAAGGACCTGTAGAAGGGGTGAGGAGAAGGGAACTAAAGGATTGCTAGGACGAGTGGTGAGATCACAGCTCCAAGGAGAAGAGCTGGGGATCTTGAGATGACCTCTGATGATTACGCTGAGTCTACACTGGATGCGTTAAGTCGTATCTGCTGTGATGACTAACTTCCCCAATAATCAATGGAACTAACTACAACATCAGACGCAGCAGCGCAGCAAAAGAAAAGCTAATTCTTTTCAATGTGTTCTTGACGTAACGTGGCATGACGTAACGTAACGTGACATAACATAACACTTCCAGCCCCAGCCTCAAAGTAATGTGGTAATTATGGTCGTATGGTGCCAGGGGGTGTAATAACACAACTCTTTATAAGACGGTCGTAAACAGTATGTCATTGGTTCTGCCATAACAATATCATGACAGTGCTAATAAGCTATGTTTTTCCCTTTATGTCACTTTATGCTATTCACTTTAATGCCAGCACTGTACGTATATTCTTATATTTGCACCGCTATTTACGTTATTATTTGCTCTTGCACCTATTACTTTACATGCGGAATGTATATTGATCTCTTCCAGTCTCAAACTCCTTGTATGCATAAGTGTACTTGGCCGATGAAGCTGATTGTTTTCCTGCTCGTCCTCTCTGAATCGGCTGTATAAGTTGTTGTAAGGGGACGATGTACACTGTTATACTGTTCATTGTGTCAATGTGAAACTTCTGTAATGGTGTCCCATGAAAAGATATTCTTACAAATCTCCAGAAATGTGAGGGGTGTACTCAGACATACTATATATACATCTCTTCCGGTGTCAAAATCATTGTATGCATTAGGGATGCAAATTATCGATTAATTCATTAATCATTAGTTGATAGCCTTATCGATTGACTTACGATTAATTGATAAGCGGCGTTTTCTCCCCAAAATCTCAATGTTTCTAAAAAAAAAAACCCTACTAAATCTAAACATTTTAATTAGAAATTGAGATAAATACCACATTTAAATTAATTCTATTTCCAGTTGAATTGTCGATTAATTGCGATTAATGTTTTTTGATCGATTAATTCATTGATCGATTAAAGTCGATTAATCGTTTGCATCCCTAGTATGCATAAGTGCACTTGCTACATGAATCTGATTGCTATTCTGCTGGTCCTTGCTCGCTGCTCGCCACAGAGGTGCCATCACATTGAACCCTATGGGTTAGGAATGGGGTGGCACTTAAGTTCATGTGTGAATCAAAGCAGGTTATGTTGGGAAATATACCGTAAGTGTTCTTGGCGTATGAAACTGATTGCTATTCTGCTGGTGGTCCCTGGCTGCTCTGCTCTGCTGGCCACACAGGTGCGGGGGCTGCAGGGGGAGCTGGACAGAGAGCGCTCGGAGGCCCGCAGGAAGGAAGCCGACCTTCAGGAAGCACTCAGGTGACTTTTATTTTGTTTACCTCAACTTCTATTCCAAGACAGAGGGCCAACGAGGGTGGGGGATGGGGGTGATGAATGATATTGCGTCTATAATTTCCTAGAAAAGGCAAATTCGTGTATGAAAAAAAATAGAAACTGAGAGAAAATGCCTTTGGGTTATGTCGTGTTGCGGGGACATCTTTATGTGTTGTAATGTTTTATGCTTTCATCCTCTTTGTGTAATAGAAGTAGTAGGTCAGATACACCACGCTCTTCCGTGTGGTGCGTCTCCAGTTGAATAACTTAAAAGGTGAAAAAGTGGATCGCACTCGAGTTCTTCTTTTCTTCTTCTTAATTTTTAATTTTTTACATAGCAGCAGAAGTGTAGACAAAAGTTTCGGCTGTTGCCTTTGTCAATGTCAACCCCAGTGCGATCCACTCCTCTTTGTTAATAGCAAGAAAGAAGAGATTTAGCCACAACACAATATATGGGTTATGATGTCAGTTTCCAGTACAAAGTCAATTTGAGAAATAATGTACAGCATAATTGGCTAATTAGAGAACTGCACTGCCCTACAAAGGCAAAGTGCTGTAACTACGCCGATATTGAAACTGAGGACAATGCCTTCAAAGCCTTGGTATTAGGTTGGATATTATTGTAGTTACTGCAAATGTGACATTAACCTGGTTCTCACTCGATGGTTGTTACGAAGTGTAACGAAGATGCACGAAGCACTAGGGGTCTCGCGAGAGCCAGGCTAATGTGACATAGCCATATCTTTAAAACGGGACACATTTGGACTATAAGGCTTTGTCACAAGATAAAGGAGGTGTGAAGAAGGCCATTTTCAGTCATAAATCAATTTTGACAAAATTGGTAGTTACTGCACGTTGCCTTTGTAGGGCCGTAGCACACAAAATGCTCTCTAAATGCAACAGTGTATCCAAGTGACACATTAGCAAACACTGGAGGTGCCCGTTGTCCTTGGTCTCGCCTCCTCCTAATCACTTAAGATTTTCTTTTGCCTTAGACATGTAAACGTTTTTATCTTTTACCTGACATGTTTCAACGGTGTTACTTCCGTCTTCATCAGAGGGTCACTTGGCAGGGAGGTCACCTAATGTGTACTCCTAAGGTGTACTCCTAATACCCGTGCTCAATGAGACAGCTGCTGCTCTCCTGTGATTAGAAACATGTCCTCTGCCTCAGGATCCTGCTGACACCCCACATGGTGTAGCGCCCCCTGTCTGTGCCTCCGGACTGTAGTGGCCTCCTTTTGTTTGGTATCAGTAGAGCAATGGAAGTTGACATGGGTTCAGGGCCGGATTAAGATTGCCTGGGGCCGCTACTGCAACAGGTTGCTGTGGGCCCGCCTGGAGGGCAAATTTCGTAACAAATGTACATAGACAGTGTCATAATTACGAGCTAGGAATTAAGGATAGCACGTCTGCCAACTTAACTCGACACAGATGAATTTTTCAATATGTGCATCTTGTCACATTTTTGTAATTTTTCCACTTTTGGCCATTCAGGGCCCCCCTGACAGGTGGGAGGCCCCAGGCTGCAGCCATACCTAGTCTGTGCGGTCCTGCATGGGGCCAGGTAGTAACTATGCGTTGTGTGTTGCGTAAAGTTGGTCTGTGCTATGTAGTTGTTTTAGACTGGTCTGCGTCTGTGGGTTGCTGTGATGAGCTTTGCTGTGCTGTACGGAGATGTTCTGTGCTGTGCCTGTATGTTATCATGCATGGCAGAGACATCACACGCTTCCCATTAGAGTGGTGTGTATTGTTTGTCTGGCCTTGGCATACCTAGGCCGCTCTTTCATGTCTGCTCGGCAGTGAGAGAGAGGGCGGAATGGAGGGAAGGGGGGCGGGGTGTGTAGAAGAGAATTTCCACTTGGCTTTAACTCGTAGCAGCTGTAGCCACGTTTGACACGCTCTTACCACAGGCGTTAAATCATGTTTGAATGCTCAGTCTCCTCCTTCTCTCTTCCTTCTCTCTTCCTTCTCTCTCTCTCTCTCTCTCTCTCTCTCTCTCACTCTCTCTCACTCTCTCTCTGTCTCTCTCTCTCTCTCTCTCTCTCTCTCTCTCTCTCTCTCTCTCTCTCTCTTGCCCCTGCACCACTACCAGCACCACCACCACCATTCTCAGAAACCGACCAAACTCCCCAGAAATTGAGATGACGTCAGCTTGCTCACTCACTGGGCCTGGGCTCTTCTCCTCTCCCCCCTCCTTCCCACATTGTTATGGCCTTGTTTACTATCTGTTCGCTCTTAGATCTTGCCAAAGACGTACGTACGTATGCGGTGCTCCCTAGGCAAGCTGTTAAGCAGTCTCGCTGTGTATTGATTACACACAGGGCTGTCCGTGACTGTGCTGGATGATGCCCAGGCCTGGTGGAAAAGCCACTTTTTCTTGCATAGTTACCCCATGAGGGGCTGCCCGAATGCCAGCAATACACCACCACACATCTGGGTGCAGATGGGCTGGTCTCTCCCTCCCTCCCACAGCAAGCAAGCATCCATGGGCATTTCCTTTCTTATCATCAGCATGTCTCGCCACGCCGCGCGCCACATCTTGCCGGCACGTTTTCAAACGGAGCCGACCCGAGCCCCTGCCGCTTAATAAGATGGCCAGTCTTCTATCTTTTTTGGTGCTAATCCACGGCAAAGGCGCCCTGATCCTCCATAAATCCTCTCCGAAGGCGCTGAAAGGCTGCTGGACCCAGCATGCACTTGGGGGCCTTTGGAGGGGCCCGAACACCCGGCACTTGCACATTCCTGGACGTAATTAATAACACACATTACCGCATTACCAGGTCACACTTAGATTAGGCAAGCCCTAATGAGAGCCCAATGAGTTCTGCCCAATTAAACGCAGAGCTCACAGATTCCAAACACACAAATGAAGAAGAGAAAGAGA
>NC_085858.1:23000722-23003222 GCF_034702125.1 Engraulis encrasicolus
ACATGTGAAATTGAAAGCACAGTGGAGGTGTTTTTTTAATACTTGTAAAAAGTTTGTGGTTTTCGCATGACTGCGATCCAGACTGAGCTGAGGATATTGATACGTTTCTGGGTAGGTGTGACACAGTGTCAAGGGACGAACCATCCCCAAAAATAGTTTCGAGATACTTTATTCGTCCCAAACGAAAGTGAGAAATTATGGCATACACCAATTACGTAGGTAGATATAACATAATATAGAACAACTTCTATAGGTCCAGTCCATAGGTACATACATAGCAGTAAAGAGGCTTAATTTATCCTGCAAGTAATTAAAATATCCATATTGCAAACAAGTAAGAAAATTTGAATCAAGTAGTTTTTATCCAAAAGACACTGTAGCTGCATTGGTGGATGTAACATAAAATGACAGGATTTCTGTAGGTGCACTGCATGGATATAGCACATAACCACATACAACAGAAAGTGACAAAGACTGAAGACGAGTCTAAACCGCTGATTCTGGAGTCAGATATAGGCACACAGTGTGGCTTGAGATTAAAGACTGATGCTACTGCGAGAGAGAGAGAGAGAGAGAGAGAGAGATTGAAAGAGAGAGAGAGAGAGAGAGAGAGAGATTGAAAGAGAGAGAGACGTGGTGACCCCTGGCCAACCCCTAGCCTGGCGGTGCTGCCGCAGTGCCTGGTGTCCCAGTGTGGAGCCAAGGTCTCTGTGCTGTGTCAGGCAAAACAGCTTTTGATTTAAGGGGCTCCCCGAGCATTGACACCCGGCGTGGCCCCGAGCGCGATCCCACCCAGGCACACAGACTGAGACACACCACACTTACCCACACACCACAAGCACACAGATCAAGTCACACACACACGTGTAGGCACACACGCACACACACACACACACACACACACACACATACACACACACACACATACACATACACATACACACACACACACACAGTCTTTCTCTATCTCTCACACACGCACACGCACGCACACACACACACACACACGTGCGCGATACGACAAAAGCCCGGAGCCTTGAGCGTGCTTCCGTCACCTCTCAGGGGTCTTGCGGGAATAAGCCATTCTTCATCCCCGAGCAAAGCCTTGGGACGGCCTCGACAGCCTATAGATCTCGCCGCAAACAATGTGGAGGAAGCAAGTCTGCGGGATTTGTCTGTTCCCCGCTCTGCCCTTTGTTTATTTGACTGTACCATAGATATTTCCACAGCCCCAGTAGCAAGCTGTGTGAGAGGAGGGAGGGGGAGTTTTGTGAAGGGCTAGAGGGGGTTTCCTCAGCTTTGGTTTGGGGTCATCGGGGCCATTGGTGTCGCAGGCACTGCACTTCTTCTGCCTCGTTTGATGTCCCCAGGATGTGGCAGGTGGTGGGGCTGCACAGTTGGTTGGATGGTTGGTGGTAGAGCTTTGTTCTTGTGTTTTCTGCCTACGAAGTCAACATGGCCATTTCTGTAGGGCAGTGGTCTTCAAATGCTGGCCCACGGGCCAGATCCGGCCCGGACATGGCAAACATTTGGCCCGCCATGAGGTTGGAACAAATGAAAGCATATATGTGTGTCTATCTGTGGCCATAGGGTAGGGCGATTTGTTTTGCCCTCAGCCTCATGTGTGCTACATAATTTGGCCCCTGTGGAAAAATAATTGGAGACTACTGCTGTAGGGCTTAGATCTCTTTCTCATGAACAGTGCTTTTAGCTGCTCTCTTATGAGATCCTTACATTTTAATAGTTTGAGATGCGTGTGAAGTATGAAAAAAATCATGCTAAAGCATATTCATACTTCAACTGACTTTTGCAGGATATACTTGGTGCATGGATGGGCTGTGAATTTCAATTACTGCACACAGTATGTGTTGCAGTTCATTTGCTAAATTCCAGATGCTGTAGAAAGGTTTGACTGTACGGCGGGGCATACTGAAAACGTGCACTAATAGCAACCCGAGTTCTTAACATTGAAGTGTGCGATTATCATCTCATATCATTACCTTACCGTATTATTCAATCCATTTGTGTTACAACCATTATTGGTTTTCACTCAAAATTTTCCCTTGTGTTTTTTTCTCTCCGCTCCGCTCCGTCCTGAGTGCTTGTCCGTGGGAACTGGTTGCCACACATTGCATCGGCAGCTGGAGAGATCTGATTGATACAGGGGGCTTACTAGCCTCTTGGGGGATAGGCTGTTGAGGAATGAGTTCCCAGGTTTAGCATGTAGCCCTACATCAGCCGTGAGGGAGCCAGAGGAGAGTGCGAAGATGGAGAGAGAGAGAGAGAGAGAGAGAGAGAGAGACTGTGTGTGTGTGTGCGCGTGCGCGTGCGCGTGGCTGCGTGTATATGTGTGTGAGTATGTGTGTGTGTGTATATGCATGTGTGGTGATATGCGTGTGTACGTGTGCGGGTATGTGTGAGAGATAGACAGAAAGAGTGTGTGTGTGGAGAGAGAGAGAGAGAGAGAGAGAGAGAGAGAGAGAGAGAGAGAGAGAGAGAG
>NC_085858.1:23010722-23033222 GCF_034702125.1 Engraulis encrasicolus
TCACTGCACGCAAAGAGGAGCTAGTGTACGTTCGCACAAGAAGCCGCGCTCTTAAGATCACTCAATTAACTTAAACCTAGAACTGCAGAGCAAAGACTTTTTATATAGGCTATTTTAAATAACTTCAACAAGACTTACAGACCCTTTCTACGTGTGGCTGCGGCTTGGAGTTTCCTGTTGTCTTGCTGTCTTATTTCAAGATATTTCGGAAACTCTGAGGGAGATACAGGTGCGTTGAAATATCAGTCAGATCAGATTTCCGCACGCACACACACACACACACACACACACACACACACACACACACACACACACACACACACACACACACACACACACACACACACACACACACACACACACACACACACACACACGTACACACACGCACACGTACACACACACACACACACACACATACTGTACTATAAAATGTATGGATTCACGCAAAAGCATGACTCTTGGAAAATTGTGTGTTCAATGATACAAATGCAGGCATGAAAATCCCTCACCTTTCGGCGAAATTCTCCGTTTTGAAATGAAATTGGGTCATTTCTGTGAATCGTGTAGATCCGAGGAGAACATTTTAGGGGGGGGGGGACGAGCGAGGAGCCAATTTAGCCTACTGTATCCTTGTGTAGCGCTCTACCGCAGAAAACTTCAGTTTCAGGAGAGATTCCACCACTGACAATGACGTTTGACCAATCACAGCATTTGTTGCTGTCGGCACAGCCAAGAACGTGAACGAGCTCAATCTAATTCCCGCCCTTCATACTTTTCTTTGAAAGCGCAATTTATAACAGGTGCCGCTTTGGTCTGTGGGGCTGGCGTGGTTGTATCAAATATCTTTCTTTATAGTTCTAGAAAATCTCTGTTTGTAAGAAAATGTCCAAATGATCCGTCACAGATAGTCTACACGTTTCCCAGAGAGGTAGCTATATTTGAGATCATGATTTTTGTTATGAGAACATCAAGACGCAAGCATTTCGATGAGAAGTGAGTGGATGTAGTTAGCCACAGTGGTTAAGCTGTTTTTCCTAATAATTTGAAACCGCACGCGCCGCTCCGTGCCACCGCGCCACGCCGCACCTTTCTCACCTTTTTCACCCCTGACCCGTTTTCATGCCTGCAAATGCAAATGTCAACACATGCACACATATTGAGCTAAATAATTCTAATTAAAATGGTTAACAGCAGGGGAAAACCAACAACCTATATGAATAATCTGAAAGCAGATGAAGATGCATCCATTCACACACCTATGTACAGTATGTACACTCTCACTGACGTACGGTATGCACACATATGTAAATGATGTGTCCTTGCATGCACACGGCAAGTACTTTGTGTTTATAATGCATGCTCAGTTACAGTACTGCAGGCATCATCCTTCGCAGAAAAGCCCCTAAGAACATTTCCTTGCTGACATGGTAGTATGCAGAGCCATTTCCCCTGTGGACTTTTGTACAGTACGGCTTCAGAAAAGTATGTGAATTTACACACGCACGCACGCACGCACGCACGCACGCACACACACACGCACACACACATACACACACACACATTCACGAATTGAAATGCATGCATCAGCAATGCAGCAGTCTTCCGCCAGGGGGGTTGTGTAGAGGTTGCAGGGGGAAGGGGATCACTGGTGTGTCAACTTGATCTGTCAACCCCATTATTGGCATTGTCCCCTCCTAGCCAGAGTGTGTCACCGACGGTCAGACTGCCAGAATTCTGCGTAAGCATCCCATCCATTGCCACAGCACGTTCGCAGCGCTGAAGTTTGACATCCCGCCACCGTCACCGTCAGCAAAGACTTGACAGGGCCGTAAATAAAGAAGAGTCGGCTCCCACAGCATATTTAGTCAATAAAAGTTATGGCCCCCTGCACGTGTGGTGAAGGCTGTCAGGCTGTCTGAGTCTGGAAAAAATGAAAGATGGCGCATACACTGTACATGTGCAATCATATAGGTGTACGTGCTTGAAATCAGAATGAATGCAAGAGGTCTGCGGTGCACACCTCAATACGGCGCTCTTGATTTTTACAATTCTATTCCTAGTCCTCACACAAGTTGCTTTTTTGGCCTTAATGCTCATAATTAGACGCTGATTATAATGCCTTGTGGTCTGAGTCGGAGTTTGAGCTAGGATGAGGCTTGTCCTCTTCTCCTCTGACGCTGCAGTGACGATGTTTACTTTATCAGTGTCAGAGTGATGTTTACTTACTAAGTATTGCTGTCGTCACTTTCATTCTTTACCTTATTGTATTCTAATTGTGCACTTAATCAGTGTCATGAGTGTGCTTACATTTAAATCCAAAATTGCATGTGTATTCATTCAAATCTGTTCAGAAAGATTTGTAGCCCTGAAATGCCTGTTTTTGGTTGTATTTTTCCCGATGGAAGATTGTAATAAAAAGAAAACTCAGAGTAGGCCTCCATGTTTGCAGGAGGCATCTGGTGACCAGTTGCCCACCGAGGTTTTATGACGCAAACAAACCAGAAGTGACTAGAGCTACACCAGCGTCGGAAGGAAAAGACTTTTTGTGGATGCGCTTCCGACAGAAAGGACAAAAGCGACAATGGGCGATTTGAGCGACTCGAGCAACAGTTTGTAGTGGAACTTCAGCGAATATTGTGCCAATAAGCTATGATTCGGTTCGGTCTCAGCAGCCAGAGCCAATTGGAATGTTGTAATGCTTGCATTCTGCTTTTAACGGTCATACTCGCTGGGGGGTGGTGTCTTGTATGACAGTCCCACATACAGTTCCACACATACAAATAAACACATATACATACTTACACCAGCACAAATGCACACACACACACATGCACAATACATACATACACACTTTTGCCCACTTTCAGTGTCAGTACACTGTTGGCCACACACAATGGAAATGCTCATAATATTCAGATAACAATATATTGCTAATATGTATGACCCATTTCCACATGCAACGGCACGCACACACACACACACACACACACACACACACACACACACACACACACACACACACACACACACACACACACACACACACACACACACACACACACACACACACACACACAGGCTGCCATCTCTCTCCAGGGAACTGAGGAGTGCAGCGAATGCAGAGCCTTTGATCCAAAGATGGAGCAGATGACTGTAGGCTCCATCACCACTGTTTGTTTGAGCTCACATGGTTGTGTGTGTCTGTGTGTGTGTGTGTGTGTGTGTGTGTGTGTGTGTGTGTGTGTGTGTGTGTGTGTGTGTGTGTGTGTGTGTGTGTGTGTGTGTGTGTGTGTGTGTGTGTGTGTGTGTGTGTGTGTGTGTGTGTGTACACGTGTGTTTGTTTGTGTGTGTGTACACGTGTGTTTGTCTGTGGGTGTGCGTGTGAGTGTGCGTGTGTGTGTGTGTGTGCGTGGGTGGGTGTGTATTTGTGCGTGGGTGTGGGTCTGTGGGTGTTTTGGGGGGTGTAAGAGAGAGAGAAAGACTGTTTCTGTTTCTGTGTGTGTGTGTGTGTGTGTGTGTGTGTGTGTGTGTGTGTGTGTGTGTGTGTGTGTGTGTGTGTGTGTGTGTGTGTGTGTGTGTGCGCGCGTGTGTGAGTCACATCCCGCACACAGATGCTACCAACTCCGGCGACAAGGCGCCACTGAGACGGGAAGGAGATTCCTTCCTCTCCCTCCTCCCTTTTCTTCTCCTCCTTCTCCTCTTCATCCCCCTCTTCTCATCTCTCTTTTCATCCTTCGTCATCCTTCTTCTTACCCCCCCCATCCTCTCCTCTCCTCTCCTCCTCCTCTCTACTCTCCTCCTTCTCCTGTTCCCCACATCTTTCTTTCCTCCTCCCTTTCTTCCATCATGCCCCCCCCCTCTTTTCTTTCCACCTCTTCCTTCTGCCTCTCTAACTCTCCTCCTCCTTCTTCTTCTTCTTCTTCTTCTTCTTCTTCTTCTTCTTCTTCTTCTTCTTCTTCTTCTTCTTCTTCTTCTTCTTCTTCTTCTTCTTCTTCTTCTTCTTCTTCTTCTTCTTCTTCTTCTTCTTCTTCTTCTTCTTCTCTCTCTCCACATCTTTCCTCCTTCTCCTCCTCATCAGAGCGAGAACATGGGTGCCTCACTGCTGCTCCGCTGCTCTCCAACATGAAAGTGTGACCGATTTCCACGAGGCGTTCATAAAGCTTTGTTCTAAGTAAGCCACGGATACAATACATATCTTACATAAGTGACTATATCTCGTTCTTATGTAAGTCGCTATACAATTGGTCTGAAAACCCAATATGATAAGAGGAGACTGCTCTTTCCCATTTAGAAAGAGCGCCTTTAGTCAGGCTGTATTCTCATGCAGAGCTTCCCACAGCTGGAACACAATTCCCAGCACAATAAGAGAATCACCAACATCAAACTTATTTAGTAAACACTTAAAATCATGGCTACTGGATAATCAACTGTCAACATAACTCTGCATAGTCTGTATTGGTTAGTTGTTCTTATATTATTTATTTTATAATGTATACACTATTTTACACTTGTCTATTTTCATAATTTGTGCAATACTTGTTTGTATTAAAGCACCATCTAACCTGTCAAGGGGCAAAAGATGGAAATCAGCCTTATGGCTATAGTCTTTATTTATTTGTATTATTATTTATATTTTGCGTTTTTCTTAGACAGGGACACTGTGTTAAAAAAACAAACTTTCAAACCATATGAAGGAAGCTGAGGAATGTGTTGTTGGTGACAGCCTCGGTGTATGTATATAAATATATTACAACATATGAAGTAAATAAAAATTAAAATGAAGTGAAATATGCAGTCTGACAAATGTTCACATGAGAACTTGTCAGAGTGGGTGATCTTTGTCTCTCAAGAGCCTTTGACCTTGTTCATCCTACATTCCAAAACAAGCGTGTTGTCAGTCTGTGTCTTGCCTCGCCTCTCCTCTCCTCGCCTCCCCTCGCCTCTCGGTCAATAATGGTTCACCTTTCAACCGCAGAAAAATCACAAACAATCCCGCCAGTACTCAAGAGCCGTCATTAGCTTTCCCTGGCCTGAGTAGGAAGACGTGCCAACTCCCCTCCTCCCCATCTTGCTTTTTTCCCCATCTCCATTGCAGCTGCATCTCTCATTGTATTTCTTGCTTATTCTATTGTATTCTATTTTTTCTATTTCTCCATCACTGATTACATCCTACCATACCGTATATGTCTGTGAGTAGACAAGGGTTGCGTCTCCTCTCTGACCTTGTGGAGGGTTTTCAGCTCATCCCGCAAGCTCCTATATCATTACCTCACGTTCGCTAGCGCGTTCATTTACCGTCTCTCTAGTGTTTACCTCCCACACATACACGCTGCAGCTTCTACACTTCGTCTAACTCCTGTTCACGCACTTAACTCGCACACACTCACTCACTAAGTCACTCACTCACTCCAGCTTGCTCTCATCCACCATCTTTTCACACTTTGAAAATGATGCAATCAAATCGTCTGAAAAGACTGAAAAACTTGAACTGAGATGAATAACGAGAAAGAAATCAAACTGTGCTTGGCCTGAATGGGACAGTTTCCTCATTGTGCTCCTTTTTTTTACGAGTAGTTGTACTTATGTATAATTCAGCCCATTTCCTTTTATTTACATCAACACAATGAATCAGATTTCCTGCCATGATGAATCACTTGGCGTCAGCGGACCACTGCTATTGATTTATGCCTAGGAAAACACTCGCTGCCTTCAAAGGCCCCTTCATAATAGCCGCCACTGAAGACGGGCGCGGAAAAACAAGCGTAATTAAACCGCTAAAATATGATTGCTTCCACCGTACCCTCTCGCAAGGGTCAGCGTCGAGTCGGCTCAGGTTCAAGTGTATTGATGTGCATTAGTCATTGTATCGTAGTCATTATAATACGCCATCACACAAAAATGTGCTTTTCATTAGTAGGATACACATACTTTATTGATCCTGAACCAAATTTAGGTGTGCAGAAGTTGTTACTTTTAGAACACAGTTACACACCTCCTATTTCAGCATTTATGCTATATTTATAATGTGCTAATTGGGAATGTGTTTTCTTTGTCTTCTTCTTCTTCTTCTTCTTCTTCTTCTTCTTCTTCTTCTTCTTCTTCTTCTTCTTCTTCTTCTTCTTCTTCTTCTTCTTCTTCTTCTTTTTCTTTTTCTTCTTCTTTTTCTTCTTCTTCTTCTTCTTCTTCTTCTTCTTCTTCTTCTTCTTCTTCTTCTTCTTCTTCTTCTTCTTCCTCTTCCTCTTCCTCTTCCTCTTCCTCTTCCTCTTCCTCTTCTTCAGATGGAGAAGGTGGAGGCCGATCTGAACCAGTCCAAAGCAGCTCGGGAGAAGCAAGCCAAGGACTTTGGCTATCAGCTAGAGGAGGTGCAGCAAAAACATGAGCAGCAGGTCAGAGCTTTTTCTTTTCTTCTCTGTCTTTCAGGCAGGCGCTGTGTGTGTGTGTGTCTGTGTCTGTGTGTGTCTGTGTGTCTCTGTGTGTGTGGTTGGAGTTAATGCAATCAGATTAATGCGTGCAGAGATCTTTGTTTCTCAGAGAACAAAGACCGATATGACAACTGTGTCACCGCCGTAATATTCCGCCAATTATTTCTGATTTTATGGCAGCAAGCGCACAGTATTGCACTGCCAGACAATCGTATGGATTGTAATCCTTCCATCTTTTCCATCTCTCCGTCACTTCCAACTGATTGGAAATCTAAGTCATTTTGTTCAATTTAAATCCTACTGGCAGATAAAGATTTGTTCTCTTTTATGCTGGCTTACATCAAAACTGTTGAAAGCCTGCCAAACAGATTCGCCAGATAAGACTTGCAGAGTATCTTAATTACCATTTAGTCTGTTCTCCTGGAAGGTACAGTGTGTGCGCGCAAATCTTTATTTCTTTTTTTTTCTTCTCTTTTCTAGAAAGGTAAAACCAATTTGTTTGAGGTGCAGCCCATTTGTACATCTGTCACCCATGAACATACACCCACAGACTTGGAGATCTCTATCTGATCACCGACCGTGTATCCTGAGGGGCAATGAATGGGCCTGATGTCTCGAGTTACAGAGAAATGGCTTAAATGACAGTGTGTCGCTGCACTCCTCCTGCGTAGCATGCACCCCTTTTCTCTCTCTGAAGACTAATATTTGCCACCCTGTTTGATGGCTCCTTCTAAAAGTGTCTTCACACATTCCTTACCCCACCCATTCCACAGAGGATGGCAGAGACGGCAGCCACATGAGCTGTGGTTGGTTCTTTGGAGTAAGGGATTAGGTTCTGTGTGGTTTTCATCTGTGTGGGTGGTAATGATGTGTCGCACAAAAAAAAAAAAAAAACATGTATGCGGTATGACAGATCAGTTTGCAATTGTGGATTTTCTTTGCCAGCTGGGTGCGAATTAAGTTATGATAAAACTTTTCAAAGAGGCAAAAATGGCTTTCTCTCTTTGGATGTCCACCAGCTTTTCAGCCGCATGTAGTTTTTATGCTTTAACATCTGCTGCAAATATACAAAATCATAACCTCCCAGTCAGCTGCTAAGGAAACCACCAGAGCACTAGGCAGTACTCCAAATAAAGAAAAGAAACAGAAACTAAAACAGGAGCAGGAAAAGATGGGTGTTATTTCAATGTTTTCATTCTGTTGACCATTTATGACACTAATATATAACACCTAATATCTATACGTAGAGTTTTATTCACTGTGCAGTCAGACTGTATCACAAATGCTAATTCAATACTTTCGTTCTGAACTGTTAACACCTGTTGTTTTAATGCATCTAGGATGCTGAACAAAATGAAAAATGTCCTCTGTATGTAGCCTATATTGTTTGTAAATGTAGAAAATAGATAATTTTCTTATTTGACTACAAATTGATATCTCGTGGCTTATATGAGTCAGGAATAGACATTATGTGTTGGATTAAATGAAGTCTTAGGCAGTAGTTTACAGAAGAGAGTATTTTGAACAGACCTTGAATATTTTATGGGCATTCTCTGTTCATGCCTAGTTAACAAACTAAACAGCAATGTAGTAAATGAAGAGGGATGTCAATGTTGTAAATTAAAGCAACGCCTCTTCCATTTGTCTTTGTCAAACACAATAACACAGTGGTTTCAATTACCGCCAGAGATGTAAACATTAAAACACAACACTTGGTCACTTGGGGATAAATCCAATGATTCAACTTAAATGTTCCATGTCCATCCCTACACTGCGCTACCGCAACACTATAAAAGACTTAATAAATGCCTCTCATTGTGAGTAGGGTATGATAATGAACTGTGTCTTTTGTGTGTCGGTACATGCCTTGATCAAAGGCAACGAGGGAGCCATTTTTTTCTTGTGTGTGCATTTTACTATTGCAGTTGAAGGAACATTTGAAGAAAAGAAGCTCTCAAAATGAAAATAATGAATTATCAGAAACGTAGGAGTTGTTGTAGGAAGTGCACGAGAAGGTCAGGTTCTTCTTGTGTCCCTTCTTTTCACGAGGCCGGGAGTGAAGTGCAAGTGGAGGCCAGGTTTAGACGATTCTTCTGGACACAAAAGAGGTCATTAGCTAGACATCATGGCCCGAGTCACCCGGGGACCAGGCTTTTCAAAAGAGCAAGCTTGTTGCCTAGTGACCCCCGATGCCACTGTGACATCATGCCAGGCCTCCTGGCTCATTTCTCCCCACTCTGAAGCGGGGGGGGTCAAGGGTCAGGGTGAAGGAAGGGAGTCGGGGGGGATTGTCTGAGTGTGTCATAGCATGGAGATATCCAGCTGAGGATTCAAGCTGTTGGCCCCACTCTCTCTCTGTCTCTCTGTCTCTCTGTCTCTCTGTATCTCTCTCTCTCTCTCTCTCTCTCTCTCTCTCTCTCTCTGTATCTCTCGCTCTCTGTCTCTCTCTTCCTCTTTCTCTGTCTCTCTTCATCGTTCTCTGTTCTTGCCCACAGCAGCATGAGTGGCAGTCTCATTCTCTTAGTCTTTCACACACCCTCTCGCTCTCACACACACACGCTCACACTTTTTGCATTTCTCTCTCTCTCAAATGCACATTACACACACCCACACTGGCACAAAAGGGACCGTCATCCGTCCTGTACTTTGAGGAGCTGAGCAAAAGAGTTCAGTCGGACCCCCTGCTCTCGTTGGACCCATGCACACAGCCCAACCCCTGCTGAGATCACTCTGGCCTTCTCCTTCTGTTCATTTTTTTTTCTCTTTCATTCCTCCTTTCTTTTCTGTCTGTTTCGCGCTTTCTCACACACACATCTGTGCTTCCCCTCCATCCCGCTGTTGTAATGATTGTATCCCAGTCTGCCACAGAAGCTGGCATTGCAGCAGCGCTGTCGCTTTAAGATGCCTGTCACCTTGTAAGCCCACTCGTACTGCTGTTGGTGTGACGCCATCGAACTCATGCTGTTTCCATCTTTCTTCCCTCTCTGCATCTCTCTTCTGCCTCTTGGCGCATCCCTTGGTCCCAATGTCAGTCTGCATTATTGCCGACACGTCATGCCCTGTTTCCGCGTTTACCCTCCCAAAAAAAATGTTTTGGGAAATATTCACACAGTACGGGTGTGTGATCACGTAAGTTACGCTCACGCTAAGTCAAGACGACCGGCTAATCAGCAAGCGGGGTACAGGGATCGCTACTGATATACTTGAGCCGTCTTGTTTTGTCGGCTTTCTGTGAATTTGCGTTGGCGTACAGGCTTTGGAGGGGTATTATATCGTATAACAAAGACCAACGTAGTGTCCAAACATTGATTCGCTCATATTTGTGAACGGCGACTAGAGATTTTTTTTTTTTTAAGATTGTGGGAGGGGCCAGTAGGTCTACCCACAAATCAATGCTGCCTGCATGAAGTGTCATGATTACTGTTGGGTACTCAAGTGTGGCTGTGTGCGCATGTTTCCTTTTGGTCAGCGCACTGGCAGCATGCAAGCATGGCCAATAGAAATGGTTTCTACAGCTTTAAGACAGTGAAGTCTAGGGCCAGGGGTTTCCTAGCCTGTTCCATTTGCATCATCCTCAGATTGCTAATCTCTACTAGCTCTTGGATATTTGTGTTTTCCAATTGCGCACGGACATACCCTCTTTTTTCCGCAACTGTGGATAGCCGTCTCCGCCGAGGACAGCCGTCCTATTACAGCATGTTGTGGCTCTGTCATCAAGCTGAAGCTGGTGGGAAAAGGAGGAGCGTGCCTCCCCCTGGCACATTGGACCGGCGTCCCCCCCTCTTCACGGCCTTGTGTTGCATCTCTCTGGGGGATGTCTGGCTTCCTACAGGACGTCCCCATTCATCACCTGCTCTCAATAGGCAGTGAGGCAGCCACTTGCTGTCAGGCCCAGGTAGGGTGCCACCAGCAGCATTGTGGGAGGATTAGCATCAAAGTGGCAGAGGAGCGGGGCCTGCGGGGCCGGCCAGGCGGGTGGGGATTGTGGGGCTGGGCTGGGAGGGAGAGGACCAGCAGCCGGTTGGAGGTCAGCGTACCATGCATGCACAGAGGAGGCGACTCGGGGGGCAGGATCGGGGAGAGAGAGAGGGAGCCCTGGGAAAAATGGCTGTGGCTCGATCTCATCACCAGTCCTGAGAGAGCGGAGCACAGCAGGCAGAAAGACAGCGGGAGAGAGGCAACTCTTTTCGTTCTTTTGTTTGTTCTCTTTTTCTCAGTGTGTTTCTTATATTCTTTCGCTATTCTTGCCTCTTTTTTTTCCTCTTGCATACAGCATGTGATACGATTTACAGTTTTGATGGGTGGTAGCGGTAGCGGTAGATTTCTTTTCCTCTTTTTTTGTTGTTGAATAGCCAAGTTTACGTATGCGATTTTCGTTTCATACTCAAGAATTGCAGAAATAAAAAGCATAGGCATCTTTAATCAGAATTTTGAGTATGATCAGATTTTAATGGTGTGTTGTGTAAGTAAGTGTAATTGAAATGCAATAGAAGTAATAGTAGTACTACTAGTTGTGGTGGCTGTAGTAGTGGCGTACTGGTTTGGAAACGTTCATAGTTCACACGCAATTCTCACATTTTTTTTCAGTTGCTTCCGATTTTAAGTTTTGCCACTGTGATTAGCATTAACGGTATTCTCCATGCTGCCCAGTTCTGAATTAATGTAATGACAGCGATTTGCCGTCATAATTTTACATAACAATCGTTTCCTGAAATCGGCAGGAGGGATGAACATTGAGCCCATCGTTTGCCGGCCTAGTCAATCCTACTCTGTCACTGGGGAGCCGCGATTGCAGCAGCAGCTAGAAACATACTGCTAGCTAGTGGGAGAGGCGTACAGTCGTCATCCACTACAGTGGTAGGAGTAGGAGGGGACGAAACCGCATGAGGTCATTGTGATGTGAAAGCGCAATATCAACATCTTGTTATGGTGTGTGAGATAGACAAGAGTGTGTATGTGTGTGTGTGTGTGTGTAGGGGGGTAAAAAAAAAACTTTTTTCTCCTGCTGTGCTTTGGACAAGTTGTCATGACGACAGGGATGTTCTGCCTGATGAAGTCTTGTTGCCTCCTTGTTGTCCAATCAGATGGTGGAGCAGAGACTGCAGCACGAGCAGGAGAGGACGCGCGTCCTCCAGCTGCATAATGCTGAGAAGGACAGTTTGGTCCAGGAGCACCAGCGGGAGATCCACGCTCTGGAGGAGCAGGCGCGGGCCACCATGGCCAAGCACGAACGCAGCACCCAGGAGTGGAGGAAGCGCGACGGACAGGTAGGGTCCATCACCACGTCCATATGTTAGCTTTTGCATTTTTCCGTTTAGTTTAGTTCAGTTTGTCTTTGACAGTTTATCATATGTCATGTTTTTATTACTTTAGAAGTCTACAGTAATGTTTTTTTAATGTTGATTTTGACTTGTCGATTTATTTGTTGACATTAAGTTTTATAAAGGGGTAAAAAAAAAACTTTTTTCAGCGAAAACTAAATGTGCTAAAGCTTCCCCGCGATATATAAAATGAAAAGGCGATTTACGCCAATGAAATTCTACCCAGCGCTAAGTTTCAATGTCGCTTTCTCTTTTTTTGCCTCTTTTTTATTTATACACTTTTTATATCACATTTGATTTCGTCACACAAAGAATAGAACCAGGTCTGAAAAGCCCCCAGATGGAGGAACGGCAGGTTACCATCAGAGAGCAAATACAGAGCCATTCTGGCCTTTTATTCTCCTCCATGGGTAGCATTTCTCTTTTCTTTGGCCCTGTGGTTGGGCTAGGGTAGGGGCAGGGGCTGGGACTGGGGCTGAGCCGTGTGTCCGCACACTGATGCCCTGTGCTGGGGGATCAACACCAGGGCACCGTGCAGCAGGGCTCTGCTGGATAAGCTCTCCACTCTGCAGGTAGCCGCCGCCTGTCGCATACAGCGCTAGTTGGTACGCTACTCCCGTCCGCTACTTCGTTTTTGTTTTACACATACGGAATCGTTTGATTGATTGAAATCTGGTCCCAATTTTGATTGAAAAAAAAAAATCATATAACCATTTAGCTCATTGTTGCCCGCTTCCCTCTTGTACTTTTCTTTCCATCGCCTGTTCCTCCAAATCCCCTTTTAGTTCACCTTCACTGGAATCGCATTCAGTCTGGCTGCTGGCGGGATCTCAGTGGGATGCCGCTTGACAGGCTAGCCCCCGACTGGGGCGGTATTACACTCCTCACACCCCAGATGGAATGGAAATTTTTGGCATACTGGGGAGATGGTGTTTTTTTGCCTCTGTATCAAGCTCCATCACAATTTCCCCCCTCCCCTTTCTCTGGCCAGGATTTATGCACATCAGCAGCTAATACCCAAAGCTGGTCAACCGCAACCCGCTACGTGCTACCATCATCGCAGGCATGCTACATTAGCCTAAGTGGAGTTCTTTTTATGGTCAGTAATGTTTCGTATTAGCGTAACTGATAACGCGTACAAATATGTTTATAATACTGTTATTGACATAAATTTAACATGTCTTTTGGTGTGTGCGTCTTTAAAACTGCCTTCCCTTTTGATCATTATCAGTTGGGCAAAGACTTGGAAGCGTCATAGTCAGATATGTGATATTAACTTGAACCTTTTCGCCAAACCACAAAGACTAGCTTGGCTGCCCCATTCGGCGCATGTGGAACTACCGAACAGCGGGGGACCGAGAAGGACCTCCACAACCACACTTTCCGTCTAGCCGTCCGCTACAGTCTGGAGAAGAAGCAGAAATGAGCAGCTTGCCTTCCCTCCAGGGAGCTGTGTCTGAGATTTGGCCGCTGTGGTTTTGAGTCGGGACATGACGTTAGTCAATCAACCACTGAACCCTGACGCCGGCGCGGTCCGACCGGGTGAGAGGTGGAGGAAGCACTGCAGCAGGGTGCTTCCTCTTCCTCTCCCACCCCCCTACAGTGCACAGGACCCGGCATCACTGGCTAGGGCTATTCATCACGCTTTAAAAGAAGATGGAGCAGTGGATTACGAACCGGCATGCGAAATAAAATGATCCCAGTTATTTATCTTCAAAAAAGCGAGGCGTTCCTTTTAGCCCTCACTCTCGCTCAAGACAAGGCAGTGATCTCGCATGCTGTGTTTTGATGAAAAGGAGGCACTAAGTGGATGTACAGCAGCACAGAACTCACATCCCATGGCAACAGAGTTTCGAAAGCCACGCCGCGTACGGCTGCATCAAAAAAGAGCCTGAATTGAAACTAGTTTCATCATATTTTGATGGAGCCAGATCAGAGCCTTCATCTGCCTTGATGTACCTCAAACCCACTCTGTCAGTTGAGAGAGTGGGGTGAGGGGGGGGGTGGTGGTGGTGGGCTGTGGAGGAGTGGAGCAAGGCCAAATGGGAGGACGTGTGTAAAGGTGCCTGTACCTGGATGTGAAGGGCGTAAAAATATCATCCAAGCCTGGACTGTCGGAGATAAGACGGGCTAGAAGTGCTCTCCTGGCCATGCTAACATAAACCTAATTCCTGCCCTCTGTGAGGCGGAGGGAGATGGATGCAGTGAGGTGTGAGGAAGATGCTCAAAGGCACAAGCCAGCTGGATTGCCAGAGAAGGTTTTCTGGCCTACGAGTGGGATGAGAAAGGTCAGTAAACTTTGGCCAACCGCCCTTCTGCACACGCTCAGTGGAGTTGGATGCAACGGATAGATGGCGGTGGAAAATGTATTTATGCAGTTTGAAAGAAGCCTTTGGACAAAAGGTTTTGAGTAGAGAGAGGAGCTTGGCCGATGGCCTGTACTCTTGGAGATGTTGAAACAGAATGGTCTGCGGAGGAAGAGTTGGCAGGGTCTGTGGATATCCACAGCTCTCTGTTCCTCCCTCAAACACACACTCGCACACATAAACACACATTGGAGATGAGTCACTCCGGACTCATCCCGTTGATGTGGTCAGGAGGCTTGCAGGAGAGGGAGCTGTGGTGGACGGACCGTGCTGAGTGAGGAAGGCATACGGATGACTGAGCCTGTGCGGTGCCCAGTGCCCACCCTCCTCATCACAGGGCCCCTTTTGTTCCTCTGGCCCCATGCTCTTTGTTTTTCGTCCACGAACATCAGCCCTCCTTCCACATCAAGCGACCGGCCGACGTGCAGCCCCTACCTCCTGCCCTGTGTAGCGAGGGCCAAGGAGATCAGCTGCTGCTCGTGGCGGGACAGTGCTCGTCTTTGTTCTCGAAGTGGATGGGCTGCGAAAAAAATAAAAATAAAAACACCTCTCCGTCTAATCGCCAGCCCAGCTACAGGCCCCTGCTATCAGCTTTGGCCGAGCGGTTCGATTTGTTTTATCCTTCACCTTGTTTTCATTTCTGCCTGTCTGCCTGTTTCTGCCCATTAGCAATGTTGGGGTAGTGTTTCTGGAGCTACAGACGCGGTATTTGTTCCAACCTGCTATTCCGGGCAGTGCCGGGCTTCCTATTGATTGTCGACTTTGGTTTCTGGAGTTATTATTGAACACACAAAAGGGATTCATGTCTGAAACAGATTCTCAGGGATCAAATATTGGAATGTCTCTCTGTGTGTGGTGTGTGAGTTATGTGTGTGTGCGTGCGTGTGTGTGCATGCGTGCGTGCGTGTGTGCGTGTGTGTTTATAAAAGTGTGCTCTCTCTGACTCCTGAACCTGAAGCTCCTGTTTATATTTTTCTTTCTTTTCTTGTGTTGGGGTGGGGGGGGGTGGAGGGTATAGTTACCATCCCTCAGGCTCAACCCCCTGCTTGGTGCTGTGTGGAGATGAAAGTGGTGGAGGTGTGTGGGGGGGTGGGGGTTGTTGGCGTTCCACACAGGACGCCTCTCTCTTTCGACCCGGGCTGGCTCCCTTTATTCCAAGAATGCACCATCAAATGCTTTTGGCTTTGCTATAAAACAACAGCTCATTGACGGATTCAAAACAGGGTTCAAAAGATGCAATGAAATTCTGAAGTGTTTGTCTTTGTAGATATTTTGAGCTATTTTTTACTGGCTGCTTCCCGTACCCAAGGGAATGGGCTTTTCCTCTGCAAATGTTTCTCCTTCCCTCAGCTCACATTACAATGGAAGGATGACACACACGCTCAGTGCCTGTGCTGTCGTAAACTCAGTGAAGTCACTGTTTACATGGATGCAGATCCTGTAGAAGTTAACAACTAGGAAACTAGACCAAACTGAGATGTTTACATGAGTTGTTGTAGATTCTCGATACAGATGCCTTGCATGTGTGCAAGCCCATTTGATTCTAATGGCAAAAAAAGTGTTTCAGAGCTAAAGTCACAACAGGAAGACCAAGTGTGAATGTGCTGCACAAAAACGTGCTGTTTTTTTGTTTGTGTGGCGAGACAAAATTTGCTCTGCGTTTAAGACAGGTGTGCCCAAAATCGCCCTGAATAACAGGTTTAGTCAAACAACAGTTTAGTCTGATTCAGTCTTAGTCTGGCTGCTATCATGCGGAAGTAAACATAGAGCTTCAGCGATGAGAAGTGTTTGATTTTTTCCCCCCTCAATGTTGCCTGCAACGTACTGACGGCACTTTGCAGTGTCATTTTTTTATTCTATTGAATATTGATACCGCCATTGGTCTTTCATGTCACTGCTCACAGAGTGTTATGGAATGTCTAACTTCAAATGTTTCTGAAATGTTTCTAACTTCATTTAAAACTTAGTTTTTCCTTATGCTATTTTCTGTCATCTTTGATTAATTTTGCATTTCCTTTTTGCTCTCTCACTAATATGTATCAAAGAGTTCAAACAGCATTGCAGAGAATTAGATCCTTAGAACTCCAACTTCACCCTCCTCCCCCTCTCTCGTTTCCTCCCACACTCTCTCTGCTACGGTTTCCCTCTTTCTCTATCTTTTTTGAGGCAGTGATTGGCAAATTAATGACGCTGTCAAACTCAAGGACCCTGATTTCACAGTAGAGGTTATTTTAGGTTATTTTTCCATTGTCCATCATTTTGAGGGACAAGGTCATAAAATTCAGCCATAATCTGATGTTACGCCTCTTTTCATTTTTCATTTATTTATTTATTTATTTTCTCATAACAATAGTAGGCCTGCATATTTCATAGCCTTTGTCAGTCATTCACTTTCATTTAGCAAGAAACTCTGCTAGTGCAGATCTCTTCCCAGCCTGAAAGCTGCATGCTAGATTGTGCGATGTTTCTTTTTTTATTTAAGATATGTTTTTGGCCTTTTATGCCTTTAGGACAGGGCAGTGAGAGAGTGTGACAGAAAATGAGTGGGAGAGAGGGATCGGCAAAAGAATCGAACCTGGGTCATGGTATGGCGTCTTAGGTCATTGAGCCACCACGCCCCCATAGATCACATGATGCTAGCAAGAATGAAACTGAGCCAATGCTTACTGATTTGAAATCACTTCAGATTTGTTCACATTAGCCCATTCTTCATTTTCCACCAAGTTGCTTTGCATGCAATATTGCTTAAAAGCAGGCAGACATACCACACAGAAAACATTACTTTTGAAGACATACTGTGCGGTATAATTATACATGCTGCTCTGAATTACTGTGTAGATAAGATACTGTATGTTTAAAATGGCATGAAGCTAAAGTTAAACCAAGAAGCTGACCACATGCCTAATTTTGATGTTGGAGCCAGCCACTCAAAGCAGGTCTTTCATCTTCCACTGTGTTAATCCTGCTATTTTAACCCCGTTCATCATCACCTTCACAATTACTGGACTGTGCAAAGAAACTCAGGACACTCTCTGCTACCACAACACTTTTTCAGTGTTGCTGCATAGCAGTAGAGCTTACCCATGTCGACTACTAAACAAATTGGAAATCAAAGCCGCGAGCACGAGTTCAAAGACTAGACTGAAGCCGATCAATATTGTGGATGACCGGCAATTGGCATGGGGTGTCAATTACCAAGTTGGAAAGGAAAAGTCCACTTTTTACTTCAGCGTGGAAATGGAACACCTCCCCATCTGTGTTCAATTCAATTTAGTCAACTATTTTGTCAGTGTAAGGAATTTTAGCTTGGGCAGCTTGGCTTAGAATGTTAGTTTCTATATAAAAAGGAGACAATCCGCACGCTTCAGGTCTTTTTTTGTGCAAAGCTTTACTGATCTTGCAAGCTTTCGGTCTGAGGTCTGAGACAGGCTCTGCCTGATGAAGGTCTAAGACTGAAAGCTCGCAAGTCCAGTAAAGCTTTGCACGAAATAAGTCCTGAAGTGTGCGCATTGTCTCTTTCATATAGAAATTTCCACTGAATCTTCCACTGCACCTTCCAAACAGATGAGCGGTGACCCTTCACCACTTCCCTTAGAGTGTTAGTAAAAGCCTCCCTCCCAGTCCTAGCACCACAGAAAAATACACTACTGACTGAGCTAATCATCCATGCAGCTTTTAGCTCACTGCTCCATATCTATTTCCCATACCAGAGCTGTTTTTATTAATCAGGTTCAAGACTGTGTCTGGATAGTGCAGAAGGACCTGTTGGTTGGTTACGAGTGCCAACCTATGCTCCTGGTTGATAGATCAGTAACTAGCCAAACAGAAGCTGTGACATGAACATGACCCTCCCCAAAGCAGGGAAAGAAACAAGCCCCTTGGCTTATGGTTTGAACACAACATCAAGCCCGAGGGGATGGATGAGCCACGTCAGTCTCCAGGAAGCGGATCGCTCCAACTACCAGATTGTGACGCTGGACATGCCAAGCTGCATCTGTCAACTCACAGTTCTGACGCATCACCACTCATTTTATGTTCTATGGAGGATTGAAAACATGTAGCTTATCAAGAAAGAATTTGAGAAATGCAGCGAATGCAATTTTTTCTACTGGTTGTCACTCGTGATATTCTTATGTTGCAACACTGGTGCAGTAACATGGTTTCACAGCTCAGTCATGTTGCCGGGAAGAGTATGACATCAACGTTCGGTTCTGATCCATCAACCTGGCAGTGTAGTGTACCGTGCGTATACTCTCTTGTACACTCCTGTCACACAGAAAAAAAGGAAAAACAAACATCCATTTCATTTTTTTTTAAATGCATAATGTGTTCGACCCTAAGGCTGCTGCTTAGAAAACCGGAGGAAGAAAAAGTCCTCTCAAACCGCTGCCTCTCCACAGCACCATTGTTTCAGTCCGAGCCCAGGCTTTCATGTCAGACAGCAATGGTGTGGCAGACCACGGCTGTCCACAGCCCCGGCCCCAGCTGTGCTCAGCCGAGGGGATTTATGTGTTGATGAGGTTGGAACTCAATAAAAAGCAGAGCAGTTCAATGCTGGAAGAAAGCTGCGGCTCAGTGCGGCTGGGGTTTTTTTTGTGCTCCCCCCCTCCAAACGCCTAGTCCCTCCCCTCCCCTTCCCACCCCACCCCTACCCTGCCTTTCCACCATACGCAAATGCCAATATTTCCATCGCTGTTATGAAGCAAATGCTTCAGAGTATTGAGCCAGAAAACACAGCCACCCAATGGCCATCACCCCTCACCCACCCACCCTCACCACCTTCCGCAGTCCCTTCACTATTCACACCAATCACCCACTACACTCCCATACACACACACACGCGCGCGCACACAGTCTCAGTTCTCTCACCAAGTAGGCGACCAACCCTGCCTCCACCACACACCCCAACTCACCCCCAACCCTACCCCTCTCTGTGCTCTCACCAAATACAGTACACCCCCTCCCACACACACACACACACACACACCCCACCCCACCACAGTCCCACCCCATCCGCTTCCTCCTCATCCCTCGCTGCCTCACCAAGTACAGCGGGCCCCCTCCCCTCCCCTCCCTCCCTGCTTTCCTCCCCTCCCTCCCTCCCTCCCTCCCCTCCCCACTCCATCCCTTGAAGAGTGGCTAATGCTAATGAGCTGTGCGAGAGCTGATAGCAGCCAAGCCCTGGCTGCAAACGCTTTCATGCACGGGCACCACAGCACTGCCACTGCCTCTGCCTCTTCCTCTGCCTCTTCCTCGGCCTCTGCCACTGCCACTGCCTCTGCCTCTGCCTCTGCCTCTTCCTCTGCCTCTTCCTCTTCCTCTGCCTCTTCCTCTGCCTCTCCATCTGCCTCTTCCTCTGCCTCTGCCTCTGCCTCTGCCACTGCCACTGCCACACATGCCGCAGTGGGGTGCAACACAGAGGATGACAGAGAGAGAGAGAGAGAAAGAGAGGGACAGAGATAGATACACACATACACATATATATGGAAGGGGTGAAGCAGAAAAATATTGGGAAAGAGAAATAGGATTGACTCTGAGGTTGAAGGAGAGGATTGTGTGTGTGTGTGTGTGTGTGTGTGTGTGTGTGTGTGTGTGTGTGTGTGTGTGTGTGTGTGTGTGTGTGTGTGTGTGTGTGTGTGTGTGAGAGAGAGAGAGAGAGAGAGAGAGAGAGAGAGAGAGAGAGAGAGAGAGAGAGAGAGAGAGAGAGAGAGAGAGAGAGAGAGAGAGAGAGAGAGAGAGAGAGAGAGAGAGAGAGAGGGTGAAGGGGAGGAGTGATTGAGAGAGAGAGAGAGAGAGAGAGAAGGAGGGGAGTGTGTGTGTGTGTTAGAGAGAGAGAAAGAGAGAGAGAGAGAGAGAAACGTGCCATTAAGACATGTTGCAGTCACCAGCTCTTAGCATTCCATGTGCCATGTGTGTCAGTGCAGCACGCTGCCGCCGGCAGGATTTTGGCAGTGGATCTGCTTGTTTACATCACCGCTGTTTATGCATGTTCTCCCTCTCCGCCCTGCACTCGTAATGCTAGCAATGTATTCAGGCACACACACCGGCATCAGAGCAGGTTAACTTTGTGTTTGGTCTTACTTGGTGATAGACGGCAATCGTGGCTCTGGATGTAAATGAAGTTCTGTGCGTGCGTGCGTGCGTGCGTGCATGTGTGTGTGTGTGTGTGTGTGTGTTAAGGTCATGATAATCTTACTATGTGCTCTGCCTTCCAATGCCGCTGCTTTATTCTTCCCATTATATGATGCAAAAATTGGCACGTTTTCAAGTTTGACTCTACCTCCCATCTGGGTCTCCTTTGGATAACTCACGTCTTACAAACCCCTTTAGCAAAGTGTGAATCCTTCAACATGTGTGGATTTGTAGCACACAGAATTACATTGCAAAATCTTCACATACGCACGTATCCCACATATAAATCTTCACACACATATCATTACTACAGACTAGAATCGTTTTTTTATGTCAGATTTTGAGGTATCGCTTGCCTTGCCTCTTTTATTTTATTTAAAATATACCAGTGTTGAATATATACAGTAAATGGACATATTACAAAGGGAGACGTATTTTTCACACAAAGCACATAAGAATCAGTGAATACTTAATTTTGACTATTCTGGAACTATTAGCCATGTAAACCCAAGCCTGCTCGTCCCAGTTTAAGCTTCCCCACAAGAACCCCTTGCCACCCCTCGACTGTCTCTCTCCACACCAGTAATCCATCTCCCTGGTGTGGTTTTAAGGACCCCCCCCCCCTTTTTTTCTCCACAGGTCACCCCCCAATCCCACATAGACCCCCAGGCCCCTGATGATCCCACGGTGGTGTCATTAGCTGGGCTCCTCTCCAGGTTCCCATGTACTGCAGTTTGTGCTGCCGGGAGAATCTTTGCTGATGGATGATCTGAGGTTCCTGAGGTTGTTTCCAATCTATTTTAAGTGGTGAAGCCTTGGATGGATGTGCCTTGAAGGAAAGAGGCTTTGCCATCCTAAACACTGAAGAATCCAACACAAAAACACATTTCACCTTCCGTCCGTCTCTCTCTCTTTTTTTTGGTCTCTTCTTACAAACCAATATTTGGCACTTCTGCACTCCTGTCTTTCAGTCATGCCCTAAGCATTGCATCATTACAGGTCCTGACACATATCTTCAAAAAAATGTTACAACATGAAAAACCAAAGGGGGCCCCAGTCAAGTATGTCTGTTCCTCTAAGCACTTTCATCTGCTGTAGCTCACTTCAGGAGTGGTAGATCGCTGAAGCCCGTGTCAAATATCAAATAGACGTAGTGTGCAACGGTTTGACCTTGCGATTCATTTTGATCAGTGTAGTCATTAGTTGTATGAACTGTGTGCAGGCTGTTCATGGTCAGGTAGTTAGTTATTGCAGATCTTCCACAATTTACCATGACAAGGCCCCCAATATACCATGGATCGTGCCACACTGCTTTCTTCTGTGCACCAAAACATTGTCAACCTTCGTTTCTAAATGGTATGGCACTTTTTGTTTATCTAAAGTTAGCTGTTGTTACCCATGCCACAAGTGGCAAATCTGCACAGCTTTCCTCAGTACTCAGTCATTAGTGCGCCGATCACAGACAGGCTGTATGAGAGCGCTGCTCCTCGCTGTCTCCCGCTATATGCACCACCCTGTGACAAACGGAGCCGCCGCGTCGGCTCATGCGACAAGCATATATACACAGAGAACGTGCTAATGGACGGATCCAAGTGCATTATGCTGTTTGCCATCTGGCTTAGTTTGGGTTTCCCTCGAGCATCAAACGAGCTATTTTATTTCGGTAATAGCTCCGTATGATTGCCGCGGCTTAAGTTTTCCCTTTGATGCAATTCCTTCCAAATTGTTTTTCTTTCCTGATTTGGTCTTTGCCGTCTGTTTCGGTATTAATGTTGCATTGGGGGAAGCTACGAGATCTAAGGCTTCCAGCATCAAGCTAATTAGCTTAATTCTTTAATTATAAACAGACAGCGTGCACCTGGCTAGAACAACAGCAGAACTCTGTAGTGTGTCCCTTCCATTTGTGTTTCTGGCGCTTTCGTTGACTCAGGTAGAATGAACTGTAGTCAGAACTCCGCACTGGGGGGGTTTAGACTAATGGACAGTCACTGGGAGCGTGTGGGCCCCTTGGTGTGGATGATCCTTCAAACCCTTTGACAGGTAGAGAGAGAGAGAGAGAGAGAGAGAGAGAGAGAGAGAGAGAGAGAGAGAGAGAAAGAGAGAGAGAGAGAGAGAGAGAGTGAGAGTGAGATCACAAGAGGTAGGAGGAGAAAAAAAACGAGTGAATTTGTGCCTATGTGATTGTATAATAGGCCTTTGAAGTAGTGCTACTTCTTTCTTCTGCTGGTGATTTTGTGGAGATGAAAGAGAGAGCTG
>NC_085858.1:23038222-23045722 GCF_034702125.1 Engraulis encrasicolus
TCGTGTCGTATGTCTTTTTCTTTCTCTACTCTTCTACCTCTCCTTTCTACCCCCCTCCTCCCTTCTCATCCATCGTTCCTCTTTTTCTTTCTTCTTATCACTGCCCCTTTCTACTGCTTTTCCCCTACATCTTCATCTCTCTCATCGCTTCCTCTCTCTGCTCCTCTGATCTATACCATATCACATCTCTTCTCTCTCTCTCTCTCTCTCTCTCTCTCTCTCTCTCTCTCTCTCTCTCTCTCTCTCTCTCTCTCTCTCTGTCTCTCTCTGTCTCTCTCCACCTCTCTCCTCTCTCACACCTCTTCTCTCTCCCTCTCTCCCTCTCTCTCTCTCTCTCTCTCCCTCTCTCCCTCTCCCCCCACTTCTCCCTCCCTCCCTCTCTCTTCTCCACCTCTCTCCTCTCTCCACAGCGCGTGTCGGAGCTGGAGGCCCAGGTGCAGGCGTTGCGCGAGGAGCTCCTCCAGACGCACGGCCAGCGTAAGCAGCAGCTGATCGAGCTGGGCCTGCTGCGGGAGGAGGAGCGGCAGCGTGCCGCCCAGGACCAGGAGGCCGCGCTGGGCCGCCTGCGCCAGGAGACCCAGCGCCTACGCCAGGACCTGGAGCGCAGCCACGCCGCCGAGAGGGAGCTGGCACAGGAGAAGGTACGGAGCAGGGTTGTGTGTGGTGGCAGCACGGGAAGACATGTTCTCGGACGGGGCTTCTCAACCTTTTTTTTTTAATAAACGCCCCCTCGACCTCAAAATAAGCACTCACGCTCACCCCCCACCCCCCAGTGGGTCCCATACAAACCGTTTACAGTCAGGGAGAATGATATTAGAATATTATTTGAATATTAATGGCCATCGATTTTTGGAAAAGTGTGGGAACAGTGTTGCACAGACGGGTCCCCTCAGTAGACGGTACCATATGGATGGAGGGGGCATGGTGTAGGGGTGTGTGCGAAATATCGGTATCGGGATATATTGTCATGGGCCTCTTCACGATACGCGTATCGTATCGGAGGTGTCAGTATCGATACTTCGTTTAATAGCATAAATTGAATTTTGAATGCTACACTGCAACTGCCAGACCTACCGTTTTGTGAAGGCAGTCTTTTACATTCACTCCCAGACCAACCCTGGTGTTCGGTACTGTGATTATGACGGACATCACAGTCATTGTTGTTGCGTTGACGCAGCAGCCAGTCATTGCCAATGATAGCTGTTTCAAAATCTTACTGAAGTAAGGGGCGCAGTTTGGGAAGTTTGGTGTATTGTGTGTGTGTGTATGTGTTTGTGTGTGTGTGTGTATGAGAGAGAGAGTGTGTTTGTGTGTGTGAGTGTGCGTGTGCGTGTGCGTGTGCGCGTGTGTGTGTGTGAGTGTGTGTGTGTGTTCAACTGTGTCATCATCTTCACCATTTTAATGGTAGGTAAGTTGTTGCCACTTAACAGGGCACATAATGTGACAAAAATATGTCAAAGAGCCTACTGCCTCTCCTACTCCCTCTCCTCCCCCTTTCATCTCCCCCACCATCTTTGTTTCTTGCGTTCTCTCTCTCCTGTCTAACCCCGGCCCAGATATATCCCTGCCTCGCTTTCACTTTCTCTCTCACTCTCTTTCTCTTTTCCTTCATCTCCCTCCCTCTCACTCCATTTGTCCCTCCATCTCTCTCTCTCTCTCTCTCTCTCTCTCTCTCTCTCTCTCTCTCTCTCTCTCTCTCTCTCTCTCTCTTTCGTTCTCTCTCTCTTTTGTTCTCTCTCTTTCGTTCTCTCTCTCTCGTTCTTTCTCTCTCTCTCTCGTTCTCTCTCATTCTTTCTCTCGCTCTCTCTCTCTCGCTCTCGCTCTCTCTCTCTCTCGTTCTCTCTCTCGTTCTCTCTCCATCTCTCTCTCTCTCTCTCTCCATCTCTCTCTCTCTCTCTCTCTCTCTCGTTCTCTCTCTCTCTCTCTCTCTCTCTCTCTCTCTCCATCTCTCTCTCTCTCTCTCTCTCTCTCTCTCTCATATCTGTGCTTGCCTCTCGGTGTGTGTCTGTTGCCTGTATCCCATGAGTATAGTTTAGCAGCTCCGCTGAGCTCTCGTCTCGAGTGTGCGGCTCAGCTCTCTGATTGACATATAAACAGACTGTCACTGACTGTCCTCCGCCGTGCCGATCCAACCCGATGCGAGCGATCCGGGCGCGCACAGCTGTGCTCCATTACATGTGAACTCCGGGGCCACTCAGAATGTGCTGTGGAATGTTGCTGTGCTGTTGCCGATGCCTTCAGTTCATCCTCCAGGCGCTCTCTGCTTCTCACGTAGGCACACCAAGGCGGCCTCGGTATGTGTTTGTTTTGGGTGGATGGGTGCACATTTGTGTGTATGTGTGTTTGTGTGTGTGTGTGTGTGTGTGTGTGTGTGTGTGTGTGTGTGTGTGTGTGTGTGTGTGTGTGTGTGTGTGTGTGTGTGTGTGTGTGTGTGTGTGTGTGTGTGTGTGTGTGTGCGCGCGCATGCATGCGTGCACATGTGTGTGCATGTGTGCCTGTGCACACATGCGTTTGTGTTTGCACAGTACAGTATGTGTCTGTGTATTTATGTGCGTACCTGCATCTTGGACTGTGCATTTACGAGTAAGATAGCCTCTGACTTTTTAGCTGTCGGTAACCGAAACCAGCGCTAGGAAAGACCCCATAATCCCTTGCAGGTTGGACAGGAAGTGGAAGAAAGGTGGCGTCGATCAGGAGCAGTAATCCTGATTAGGCCCATCAAAGACGTTACTGCACGTCTGCAGAGAAGAATGAGAGAGAGAGAGAGAGAGAGAGAGAGAGAGAGAGAGAGAGAGAGAGAGAGAGAGAGAGAGAGGTGCATCAGAGGGCCTCTATGGCCATCTGTGATGTATTATTCGTCATGGCCTGGCCTTCATAAATCTCGCCGCTGCCACCATTTATGAACCAGATGCAACCGTGAACCTCAGCAAACAACTCCCCTCACCCTCGCCCCCTGACTCCCAACTCCATCTACCAGACCTCCACCACTGCACCACCACAATACAGGCTCCAACACCAGAGCAGAGGTCTTCCACCGGACTCTGTGTTGTTTTCATGTTAGCCACACATCGGCTGTAACCTAGGCAAGGCAAAGTTTACTGTATTCCGCTATTCGTAGAATACTAGCTGGTTCACTTCAGATTGACTAGGCCAGGGAAGACTGGAGCACACAAATACTTAAGAACAGAATAGAAAAGAACAGAATAGAATAGAAAAGAATAGCATAGACTTAACTGTCATGCCAGCATAAAAAATGCATTTGTTCTTACTGTATAAAAACACACAGACATTCATTCCATTGCTTCAATCAAAAACACATATTCAGATCATTGCATCCACCCCCCCTCCAACCAGTGCTTAATTTGAGGGGGAGCAAGGGGGAGCTAGCTCCGGAACCTCAGACGAGAGCTCCGGAACCTTGGATGAAACCTCATGGAAAAACATCACAGATGCCCCTCGGGGGGGAGCCACCCATCCTTTGCGCTCCAGGACCTCCCGCTTGACAAATTAAGCACTGCCTCCAACCACCCTTCCCATCATACGCATCATAGGCATCAGTTCCAGACCCTACACCTGTCTAGCTTTTCCATTGCTTTTGATACTTCTGTTATTTTACTGCAGTGTGGTGCTTTGCAACACTGTTCGGACTGTCCCACACAGGCATGCGTTTAGCCAGTCTTAACTACACCTTAAGATTGTACACCGAATAATACTACACATCGCAAGTGTAACCAAGGTGGTCCTGCGTTAGTTTGACACTCGACGCTTACCATGACCTACCAGTTGGCCTTTCCAAGTTTGGCTTGGGAGGCACAGCACAATACCAGTGTTTCCAGATTGGGCGGGTGCCCGCCCAATTGGGCTACTTGGGATGAGTGTCTGCGGGTAAAAACGGGAAAAATTGGCCATTTGGCGTTTTTTTTCTGCAGCCGTTTTGGGCCCATAGAAGTCAATGTAATTTGTTGAATTTGGGCGGAATTCAGCGCAATTTGGTGGTTTTTGAGAAGCTTTTGGGCGGGTTTTGGTCAGACACATCTGGCAACACTGCACAATACCACTGAGCTAAAGGTCCAGAACCATAGCTCAACGCTTCCTAACCGTAGCTCAACGCTTCCTAACCGTAGCTCAACGCTTCCTAACCATAGCTCAACGCTTCCTAACCATAGCTCAACGCTTCCTAACCATAGCTCAACGCTTCCTAACCATAGCTCAACGCTTCCTAACCATAGCTCAACGCTTCCTAACCATAGCTCAACGCTTCCTAACCATAGCTCAACGCTTCCTAACCGTAGCTCAACGCTTCCTAACCGTAGCTCAGCGCTTTCGATACTGTATGAGGCTTGGGGAGGGAGGTTGACTAACATTCTACTGCTGAACTCTTCTAGTTGGCATCCGTTACACAAGTCAGTCAAGGAAATGTGTTATCAGTTGGTCACGCTTGACCTCCAAGCCGAAAATAGCTCTCATCCTCAGACCGGGTCCATGTAGGACATAAGTCACGGCTACACAGCTTGGAAGGCTTGTCAGAGGAAAGGGGTACATATGTTAGAAGCAAGTAAGTCAAATGTATCTATCGAGCACATTTTGAAGACGTGCTGTATACAACAGATTAAGAAACCAATTATGAAATGGTGTAAACAGACCTACGTTGACTGTCGACCAATTCAAAAGCCTAAGTGGATTCTGAACGACTGAACAACTGACATAGCAAGCATTCAGTCGTTGCACACAGATTAAAAAATAGTAAGCAGAACGACAATAAATTGAGTTTAAAGCCTTGGTGGAAATGATTCTTACACATGCTCAGACCCAGCTAGGCTATACATCTGCTATGGCCAGCAAGGGTCCAGACTCCATGAATCCACTGTTTGCAAAACTTAACTTTAACTCACTACTACTGCTGTCGCAAAAGTCCTAGCTTTTTTTCTTCTCTACACAGTCTGAAAAAAATAATTGTCTCAGACACAGACCCCAGAAACACAGACATGGACACACACATGTACACACACACACACACACACACACACACACACACACACACACACACACGCGCGCGCTCGCACACACGCGCTCGCACACACGCGCTCGCACACAAAGAAACCACATATGCATACACAAACATACATGTGAGTCATTCCTCCAGCAAAGTAAAGCCAAAGCCAGGAAGTGCAACAGTTGGCCAAGGAAGTCACTTTGCCTCTTCATCACTTGCTGCTTTCTCTCTCTCTCGTTCTTTCCCCCTTTTTTCTTCTTCCTTTAGCTCAAACTCTGTGTGAGTTTTTATCGGAAAGGGGTGAAAGTTTCAGCATTTCATTTAGTCAGCCCCTCCTACGCACACACACACACACACACACACACACACACACACACACACACACACACACACATACACACACACACACACACACACACACACACACACACAGACACACATACACACACACACACACACACACACACACACACACACACACACACACACACACACACACACACACACACACACACACACACACACCCCTCAATTCCCCAATCCTCCATCCTTTTTTCTCTCTTCCCTCCCCTCCCCTCTCCTCCCCTCTCCTCCCCTACACACACACACAAACACACACACACACACACACACACACGCACATGCGCACGCACACACACACACACAAGCACACACACACACACACACACACACACACACACACACACACACACACACACACACACACACACACACACACACACACATCTATGCTTTGGTCCCTCAGTGGCCAGATCCCCCCGTATTGACTTGGGCTGTGTTTTGTAGGCTGAAAATGTCTCCCGACGCGTTTGATGCCGGTCGGAAGCGGAAGCTGCTGTGCTGTGCAGTGCAGTCAGACCCAAGCCGGGCCTGGACGGCTAGCCAGCACCGTGCGTTTGAACACAGCGCACAGATCCACAGAAGAAGAAAAAAAGAGGAGAAATCCATTAAATCCATGAATGGATTTTCATCAAAAGAAAGCATTTTTCACTCCCTCACTCGCTGACTCTCTCTGACTCTCTCTTCTATCTCGCTTTCTTACCCATACTGCCTCTCTCTCTCTCTCTCTCTCTCTCTCTCTCTCTCTCTCTCTCTCTCTCTAGCTCTCTCACTGTCTCTTTCCATCTTTGAGGCTGACTCTGTCTTCTGTCTCTTTTTTTTGCCTGTGAAGGAGAGTTTGTGGAATAAAATAATGAGTAACAGAGCGTCAGAAAAGGAAAAAAAAAAAGAGGCAGAGATAAGATCATGCATTAGATTGTTCCAGCGACTGAGTTCCTCACAGAAAGGAAAAAGGGGTTTTGGGGAGGGGGTGTTGGGTGTTGGATATTGGGAGGGGAGGGGAGGATGGAAGCAAAAGGGGGTGGTGGTGTTTGGTGGTAGAGGGTGTATCGAAGAAAGGGGTGATGGCGTGCACGCGTGTGTAGGAAAAGAGTGCGTGCCTGTGTCTGTGTCTGTGCCTGGATGTTGGTGTGGCGCGGGGACAGTGCAAGGAGGGGGGTACGCGGAGGAATAAAGGGACTTTCTTCCAGTTCATCTGGGTGACTACTGAGCTGTTTTATCTGGCGGCGTTGGGAGCTGTCGCCTCGCGCCCAATCTCCAGCCGCCACAGAGGGGCCCCCGGAGCCTTGTTGTGCCAGATAAACCTGCCTCCTCCTCCTCCTCCTCTCCTCTCTTCCTCTTCTCCTCCTCCATCTTTCTTCCTCCTCTCCTCCTTCTCTTCTGCTCTCGCTCCTCTGAGGCTGACAGCACAGACAGCCCGGCCTCCGCCCACACACACACTCACACATACACGCACACACATACCTACCCACCCACCTCATGCGCCGCATATACCCCTATACCCTCTGAAGATCCCACACTCTCTCCCCCTTCCCCTCTTCCTCTCTCTCCACCTCTACCTATCTTTCTGTCATTCTTTCTTTCTGTCAGTCTGTTTCAATCGCGTTCTCTCTCTCTCTATCTCTCTCTCTCTCTCTGCTCTCTGTCTATTTTGTTTGTTCTATCACTCTCTTTCAATCTCTGTCTTTCATTACAGAAACAGGGTTCTTATCGCTTGCTCTCTTCTCGTCCCTTCACCTTTCCTTCTTTCTTTCGTTCTATTGGTCGCTCTCAATCGGGCTCCCTCTTGCTTTCCCGTTTTCTGTCACTGTGAAGAAAGCACTTTCCTATCGCCTTCTTGCTCCTTCCCTACTTTCTTTCTCATTTATTTTCTATCTATCACTCTTTCTGACGTTCTCACTTTGCAGAAGAAGCTTTCCTCCCCTCTCTCTCTCTCTCTCTCTCTCTCTCTCTCTCTCTCTCTCTCTCTCTCTCTCTCTCTCTCTCTCTCTCTCTCTCTCTCTCTCTGCACACAGCGGAATTAGAGCTTCTTCAAAGGTGTAGAGTGAGTCTTGTGTCGTGTAGTGGAATGTGCAGCCTCCCCTTTCAACAGTTTTTCTGCCAACGTCTGGCCTTTGGGGCAGGAAAGTTTGTGCAAGTTACATACG
>NC_085858.1:23050722-23053222 GCF_034702125.1 Engraulis encrasicolus
TGTGTGTGTGTGTGTGTGTGTGTGTGTGTGTGTGTGTGTGTGTGTGAGTGAGTGTGTGAGTGTGTGAGTGTGTGTGTGAGTGTGTGAGTGTGTGAGTGAGTGTGTGAGTCTGTGTCTGTGTGTGTGTCTGTGTGTGTCTGTGTCTGTGTGTCTGTGTGTGTGTCTGTGTCTGTGTCTGTGTCTGTCTCTGTGTGTACAGTGTGTGCGTGTGTGTGTGCGCGTGTGTGTGCGCATGCGTGCGTGTGTGCGCATAGTGACTGTGTGTGTGTGTGTGTGTGTGAGAGTGAGAGAGAGAGGGGGGGGGGGGGGGTGCAGAAGACTCATAGAAAGCGCCATCAAGGAACATGAAGATAGGCACCAGAGTGGGGAGTAGTATTGCGTGCGTGCGTGCGTATGTGCCGCGTGTGCATGTGTGGCGTGCGTGTGTGCATTCATGCGTGTTCGATGGTGGAGTCGAAGGAGAGGGGGTCTCTGATTGATGTCTGGGGCCTTTTTAAATTAAATTTAAATTTAAAATTAAAATTATTTTTTCTTTTCTGCGACTGGTTTGGCAACAACAAGAGGCATCCGGCACCATTAGCATAACTGTTGATTGTTGATTGTTGATGTCACCAATAGAAATAAGAGACTGTTGACCAAACTCTTCTACTGAACTGAACACCACAGTTCTTCCGTTATGTAAACAACATGGCGGCCGTGTAGTTGCGTGCCGTGTCCATTGTTCACGCACTGCGTTTTTGACCGATATTAGGCAGCGTCCAGACCCTTCTAGTGCACTGAATTTACCAATATTTTCCGTGTGCGTGCACTATGCACTGAAGTTTAGTGCCTGAAGTGCACAAGTGCGCCATTTGAGACACGGTACAGTATTTACCACATCACACCACGCTACACGTCGCTATGCTGCTGCATCGCACCGCAACAGAGTGTGTCACATTGCACCGTGTCATACACGACACCGCAGCACATCTGCATATGAAATCTGCACCTCATTACACCCTAGCACTCTGAGCGCTGTGTTGCTGAAAGATCCAGATTCAGAAATCTTCATTTCTAACCATCAATGGGCAATTCAGTTTTACAGTCCTAGTCTGTCAACAATCAACGATAAATGGTGTAGATAAAAAGTTAAATAAAAACATATAAATAGTACTAGGCCTATAAATAGGAACAAGGTAAGACATTATACGATACATGCACATTCAGCCAAGCATCCCGTCCTGTCCTGTCAGTGATAAAGAGCATAGTAGAGATTAGTAGAATGACACCAGAGAGAGTAGAGAGAGAGAGGTTCCATTGGTCCATTGTTTCCGGGTTCTACTATTGCAAGGGGGAGGGGGGGATATCCCCCTTTAGGCAGACCTAGGCAGACCTAAGGACTGTTCTATTCATTGTAGGAGTATTATGACACGCCCCTTTAGGCAGACCGTAAACCTGGTCATATTGGGTGCCCATAGCGACCTATTACACTGGCATATCTCTATATACTTAAAGAATCCCAGATGACACCGCATCATACCACACAAGCACTGCATCACCCCAACACTGCACTACTGTGCTACAGTGCGCGCCATCACCCCACACCCCATAGCCTATGCAACAGCTCGACTGCACCACACCACACTGTGCTACACTGCACCACAGCACAGCACAGTGCATGATGCCACACTGCACCATACCACAACACAGCAAACTGAAATCGCATCGCATCGCATCACACAATAGCCACACTGCCTCACACCACATGACACCACACAACAGTACAACACTGCACATGATGTCACACTGCACCATACCACAACACACCAGACTGAATTGCATCGCATCCCATCACAGCACACCACACAATACCACGCCACACCACACCACATCCTTCTCCCAAATGTCCTTGGCTACTGCCACTAGTCTTGCTCTCTCTCTCTCTCTCTCTCTCTCTCTCTCTCTCTCTCTCTCTCTCTCTCTCTCTCTCTCTCTCTCTCTCGTCTAAAGCCTGTCTCTCTGACTGTTTTGGTCTCTTCAAATCTCCTTTGCCGCCTCTCTCATTTGCACACTTGTTCTTCTGCTGTCTCCAGCAAGATCCTTGGGCTTAGCTATGATTTGTGAGTACACACACACACACACACACACACGTACACGTATACGCACACGCACACACACGCACACGCACACACACACACACACACACACACACACACACACACACACACACACACACACACACACACACACACACACACACACACACACACACACACACACACACAGGCAGGCTTGAAACACACACATGAAAGTGAGCAGGCACCATCAAAGGCGGTGGGGCATGCCTGCCCTCTCCCTCCCCTCTCTCCTCTCTCCTCTCTCCTCTCTCCTCTCTCCTCTCTCCTCTCTCCTCTCCTCTCCCCTCTCTCCTCTCTCCTCTCTCCTCTCTCCTCTCTCCTCTCTCCTCTCTCCCCTCTCCTCTCTCCTCTCTCTTCTCCTGTTTCCCCCATCTCCCCCTCTC